>NW_005188357.1:36295-47400 GCF_000239375.1 Pundamilia nyererei
TGCTAATAAAGGAAGCCCTCAAACGCCTTTCCTTAGTTTTCAGATCATTTGACAGGCTCTGAATGTGGCCGAAGATACTTCCAGGTTACATCACACGCACACATGGGTATTTTTCTGTCCACATGGAAACATCAAATAAATAATATCCATCACTATAAAATGCCATGTTAAAGCAGTCAGGGGAGATAAAACCCTAACCTCAAATATCTCTAAATGTTGGCCAATCGGAAGCATAGCCTGAAGATACGATGATGCGCACTCTGATATCATGAAAGGAGTTTTTAAAACGTTTATTTTTCAGTAGCCTAAAGGTGTGAACAAGAGGACAAAATGCACAGGAAAAGCCATGTTTACCAAAATAAAATGTACAGGTGGACAGGGCCTCGGTTAGGAAGCTTGACTGCACTTACCTGCATCTTGTTCCCAACTGTGTCCAACTATCAGTGACCCCTGTGTGTATCCACAGTCCCATCTCTTTGCCTTTGACAGTTTCATGCTCCTCACACCAGTTTTTTCTGCTCTTGTGCTTTGTGCTCACTTTCACACTTTGTATCAGCCAAAATAAAAGCCCAGTTTTTGTTTTACTGTCTGCCTCTTTGTCCAGTATTTGGATCCTCTCCTCCATCCTGACGATGCATACTGAGATGCTGATTTGCCTCCAACCATGCGGCCTGTCTGGCTCGTCTAGTTTATCCTCCTACAAATGATATAAGTGTAACGCACAAGCACGCATAAGAAATTCACATTCAGTACCAACTATTTAATGCCAATGTAGGAAAAAGTCCAAGAAGCCAACTTCAGCCTGCAGCCACGTTTTTAACCAAGATTATTGTAAACTAATGCCTTGGTTTCTGAAAAATTAAAATCAATTTGTCATTTTTAAGACTGCTAGGGTGAGCAATTGTCCCAAACTCAAAGTAAATAAACTTACCATAAACTCAAAGGAAAGTAAACACTGAAGCCCGCTGTATAAATAGTTATTAGGAAAAGTAATCTCATGTGTTTACTTTAATGAGAAATGAATGAAACCCTGCTGCTAGTCTTTCTGGCTTTCCACTTACCAAACTCCTCAACACTCAGTGTGAGTGCAGAAGTGAAAGCGCAGTATTATCAGGTCAGACTGAAAGATACCGTATAATCACTCAAGTGGTAATTACAAAAATGTGTGGAATATTTGAGGCATGATTTCCCGATGCCGACGCGTCTGTGAGAGTCGCACCTGTGCGGAAACCAGCTGCGGCTGAAAAGACTGTGAACAAACATTTTATCTGCCACTCACCCCACCGTATATAATCAAATCATTCAAATCAAGTGAAGGTGGAGAGAAGGGAGGCAATCATTTACTAATCGTTAGAAAGGAGGAATGTTTGTACGAGAGAGCGAAATAATGAAATGCTGTTTTGCAGGTACTGAGAATTAAAAGGTTCAATTGGCTGTGATTTCCAAGCTTTGCTGGATATTTCATATGTGTGATAAAATGCAAACTGCAGGGAAGTGAACGTATTTTTATTTATTCTTCTCTGACATTCTCAATTGAACCGAAACATTTTTATTCCAATGGCGGCGGTATTTTTTATTCAGTTCATTTCAAAATAAATTGTAGTTGTTGTTGTTTTTTTTTGGTGTTCAGTTCAGTTCATTTTTTTATTTCAAACATATACATTCACCAACATTTCATAAAATCTTTCCATGCAGTTGTTTGAAAAGGAGTAGGCAGAAGTATATACTTATTTAGCCCCACCCCCTCAGGTTTACATCCTCATCATCTAAATTTGAACAACAAAAACATATACAATGCCTTCAACTTAGAATATAACATCCCAAAAAATATTTTCTCATGTTCAACTAAAACTATTTAGATTTGCTAATTTACAGAAGAAAATTAACATCGCTTTGACTGCTGTCTTGGGTTAATTGCATTTTCTTCTCTCATTCTTATACTTATTTAAACTGGTTAATATCACTACTGACCTTTATTTCGTCTTTTAACTCATTCCAGAATTTAACTCCCGCTATTGAAATAGACATCCTTTTCAATGTTGTTCTTACTCTTTGTAATTTTAAATTCCACTTCCCTCTAAAATTATACCTCCCTTCTCTTTCTAAGAACCATTTACTTATTTCGATTGGGAGCATCCCTTTCATTGCCTTATATATTATTTGCACTGTTTTAAACTTCACCAGATCCTGGAATTTTATAGCTTGCGTCTTAATACTGTTTGTGTGAGCCCTATACCCCTCCTGATTTATTAGTCTAATAGCCCATTTCTGCATTATGATTATAGTCTGAATATTACTTATATATGTATTTCCTATTATGTATGGTAATAGTAAAGCACAATATAACATGTACAGTGTTTTCCTATCCAGAAATTGTTTTACTTTCCCCAAGACAGCAATGCCCTGAGCTAACTCTCCCCTCACATAACATAATTATTTATTTATTTATTTATTTATTTGTTGTTGGTATTGTATTTTTAAACTGTGACATCTGATTTTACATGCAAAACATAACAGTTATAAAGCGACGTGTGAAATGGAAACGAAGCCTGAATGTAATGATGTGTAGTTCTTTTCTAACCCACATTTAACTGAAAATGGAACAAAGATATGAAATACCACACTGAGAAAAAATTACATTTTCTGTTTGCCTTCGATGTCTTTAGCATGTTGTGAAATTTTCCAGGGACTCTGGAGACCGTTTCATTTTGAAAGCAAAATGATTTTCACGTCTTGATTGTAAATATCAGCATCTGAGCAGTTTGAGGCCTGCTTTGTGGTATTTTTCACTTCCATGACTTCCAAAAGGTTTCAGTAGGGGGCAGGTCTGGATTCCAGCTAGGCAAGTTTTAGGTCAGTACAGAGTGTGCTGTTGTAATCAGAAGCAACAGTGGGGCAAACCCTGAGAGTCAGTGAAGCTGTGCTGTGAGGACAAATGACTCGCCTTTCAAAAACCAAAAGGATTTCTCTTTAGAGCTCCACTAAATTTGTTTTCTTCCTGGGCCATTTTCTCTGTTGGTCCACAAAGAGGTCTGCAGTTTACTGCTCTGTGTATCTGCAGATGTTTCACGACTGTCACGCTTTCCGCTCCTTGCCTTAGTATAAAAACACACATAGACAACCTACAATAGCTCGTATTTATTTGTCGTCAAAGTCAAGTCATAACCAGAAAACCTGAAAATACATCACAGAGCTTCCATAACTAAAGGGAATGACATAATGTGACCAAGTTTGGATCCATGAATGAAACTTCTTATTGTAGCTCAAAGAATCATAACCATTCTTACCATAATCTCTGAATCCACCCCTCCTTCATCTGTCATAGATGGAACATTTCCCATTAGCATTAATAATGCATCCATGTAGTTTCTTCCTCTTGTCCAGATTAGGGTCACATGGTGGTCTGGAGCCTATCCTGGCTGCCATAGGCTGAGAGGCAGGACCTTGGCGACCTATGACAGGGCTTGGCGTTAATAATGTTAAATGGGAAATGCAGCCAGGTAACCTCACTACACCTAGTTGGAAAATGGTGATAAAATGATATCACTTTACTTCAGAAAATTATGCCAAGGGTGTCATGATTGATCAGGTGATCCTGATCAATCACCAATATGAATCAATTAGGTAATATTTCATTAACCATTGGTTGTATTATATGCAGAATTTGTTCTTGGTGAAATAGGACTTTATTATAAAGGTTGTTAAGATCAGTGTTGGGAAGGTTACTTTTATAATGTATTCCACTACAGATGACAGATTACATGCCCCAAAATGTATTTTGTAACTCAATGAGAGTAACGTACTAATACTTTGGATTACTTAATATATTATCATGCTTTTTGCAACTACATGAACTGAACACCAACTAGATGTTTAGATCTTAATATAAATGAGTAACAGTAGGTGGACATTAGGTAAGGCTGCACTTCTTGCAGCGATCTCGTATAGATTCCGAATGAGGCTACATTCTTTAGGGCGACGCCTGTAACACTCTGCCTGTTGCCTTCATATTAAATCATTTTTGTGAATCTTTTTTTTTTAATTTCTTCACGTCATTATGCGGGCCGCAAGTAGAGGTGACATGGGCCCCGAGATTGACACACAGACATGAGAGCCTCTTAATGCGTTTTGTTTGAGTTTCCACCGGCGTGGAAACCAAAAATATAGAGTTCATAGCCTTATGAAACAGGAAAATACCGCATGTAATCCGTTCATTTCAACAAAGTAACTGTATTCTGAATACCACCTTTTAAAACGGAATGTAACGGAATACAGTTACTCATATTTTGTATTTTAAATACGTAACGCCGGTGCATGTATTCCGTTACTCCCCAACACTGGTTAAGTTCCAGAATCACGTCTGCTGTTTCTTGTTTGGCTCCTCCCAACACAGTGAATGTGGACGTGTGCTTTTCTCTCTGCTCTGTCCAAGGTGTGTATTGGCTGAGACAGGTGACTGCTGAGTGGCTGATGTCAATGGGCTTCCTGCATCTCGACTGTTGCCCTGTATCCTCCCAACTAACGGCCAGATCTTTAATAATTCTGTGTATTTGTGTAAGAACTGATCTAAGAGTCTGTCTGTGAAAAGTGTGGTTCACTAGTGTGCTTTTTATTACTGCACCTGTTTAGTTTATTTTTGGTTGTTTTGGGGGGTTTTGTAAATCTACTGTGTATATTAAGATATAGGAGTGAGAAGTCGTTTCTGTTGAATCCTCTTTCCTTTGGTTATGATTTCAGGCTAGAGATTTGTGTTTTGCTTGCTTTTATTTTCAGTTTGAGAACACTGGGGAACATTAAAGGCTTTGGTTATTGATTGGGTATCGCGATGAAGCAAATAAACTGCCACGTAACAGTTGTTGTTGGCCTTTTCCTGGGTGTGGTTGGAGTTGTGGCTCATGTTACATACAGGTTTTTGTGTCGTTTTTGTGCTGATGTTGATGTCAGAGGAGGTTTAGAAGTCTCCAGTTACTGAGTCAGCAGAGTCAGGTGCACCTTGAACTAGAAAGACTTTGATAAGACCACAGAACAGCTTTTCCACCGCGGCCCATCTTAAGCGATCGCTGGGCCACAGAGCACGGTCGCTGTGTGGAATCCTGTTTAATCTTTGCACTGCAGAGTTTAATTTGATTTTTGGAAGAATTCTGCATCCCAATCAGTGATTTCCTACAACATAGTCGCGCTCTCTGTGGGTGACTCTTTGACGTACCCAGTCTTAAATTAAATTAAAAGTCTGTGGGATGTTCCACTGGGTGTTTCTTTATGTAAATCAATG
The DNA here is from genome assembly GCF_000239375.1 of Pundamilia nyererei. Classification (NCBI taxonomy): domain Eukaryota; kingdom Metazoa; phylum Chordata; class Actinopteri; order Cichliformes; family Cichlidae; genus Pundamilia; species Pundamilia nyererei. The sequence continues at coordinate 41,568 of NW_005188357.1, forward strand.
CATTCTATACAGTTCTCAAACTGTTTCGGTGGGTTTGTATGAAATGTCCACGGTCATTGAATAAACCACTCAACAGTGGCTAAAATTAGCTCCCCTCACCGCCATGTGACTGATCTCTAGCCAAGCATGTCATCATGAAGAAAATGTGATGTCGAGTCTCTTTGTGGGATTTAATAACAGGTTTTAACGGAGTCATGTTCGAATGAATGTATGGCCCGCTGAACATTTCATACAACTAAATACAATGACGCTGCTAAAATAATGGAATCAATGCAGGCCTATGTGCCAAAGTGTTTCCATGACTACAGAAAGTGTGCAGTCCCATATATGCCACAAACTCTTCACCCCTTCATCACTGAGGTGCCCCAGTCTTAATGCACTGATGGCACACATTAGAGCAGGACTACGTGAATGTATGAATATGGTGTCTGGGGCAACTTTCCAATGAGGAGATAAAAAGTGGCACAACTAGGAAGTTATGGCTTCCAAATCTGGAAAGTGTTAATTGCAAGTTTCTAATGCTTTTAATCAAAAATAAAGTGAATAAAAAGAGGAGGCGAGGGTGAAGACGTCAGTCAACAACATCTGTGTAGTTTGCATTTATAAGAATAGCTAATACAGTCCCGATCAAAAGTTTAAGACCAGCTGAAAATGGCCAAAAATCATATTTTGCATGGTCGGATCTTAACAAGGTTCCAAGTAGAGCTTCAACATGCAACAAGAAGAAATGGGAGTGAGACAAAAAAATTTTAACATGGAATTTATTAAAAACAACACTTAAATTGAAACAGGCTGTTTTACAGCTGATCAAAAGTTTAGATCAGGTAGTCACACTGTCAGGATGTTCTGATGGCAAAAAACGTTACTTTTTTGAACGTGGTCAGGTTGTTGAACTGTGTGAGCAGGGTCTCTCGCAGAACGCCATCGCTGCTGAGGTGGGACGCAGTCAGAAAACTTTTGTAAATGATCCTGAAGGTTATGGAACAGAAAAGTAGAGTGGAAGACCCCAAAAAATGTCACCAGCACTAGGGATGGGTATCGTTTAGGCTTTATCCGATACCGGTACCAAACCGGTGCTTTTGAAATGGTGCCGGTGCTTAAACGGTGCTCAAACCGGTGCTTAAAGAATGGAGAACACACACTTTGTCCAAAAACCTCTCATGTTCAGCTGTTTTTTTGTAAAAAGTAACAATGTTAGCCTTTTCTGCAGCTATGGGGCATATATGGTATCACTCTTGGCTGGAAGCAGTGCTTAAACAATGGAAAAAACACAAACTTTGTCCAAAAACCTCTCATGTTCAGCTGTTTTCCACTTTTTCTTTGGTCATTTTAGCCTTTTTGGCCAGGGTGAAGGGAGCATCTGCCATCAAACAAGAAGACAGCCGCATGTACCCACGACGGTGTTTGCTAGTTCACCTTACATGCATTAATGTAATAACGTGGTTAGCCTACTCAATGTAAATTACACACGAACAACATGAAGCTACTCACGCAGAGAAGAACGGCTGCTGCTGCATCATCATCCTCATCATTTCTGCTACACTGGCAGGGCTAGGGGCCAGGACTCTCCTCTTCGGGTTTTTGGGGGATGTTGCTGACTCCAGGTCCGATAACAGGCAACCCACCCGCAGTAGATGTGCTCGGTGTGAGGTCTCGCAGCAAGCTATCAAATACGGTGCATTTCTCAGCTTTAAAAAAAACGCTATGCGTCGCCAGGTGTTTCATCAGATTCGAGGTGTTGCCTCCTTTGACAGTATCACAGTATCAGCTTAAAGCACTTGTTGCTGCTGAGTTTGCATCTTTTGCTGTGAAGTACAGCCAGACTTTGACCGCTTCGCGGTTTTTAATCGGTTTTGGGCGTTTTTAATCTGTAGCTCTGCTCTAAAAGAACATACCTACCTGGCGCCGCCTACTATCCTCGGAAACGTAAAATGATTGGCTAGAATCCAAAGTGTGTGAGCTCAGGAAAAAAAAAAAGCACCGAAATAAAGCACCGAAATGTGCGCTGCTTTTCGGTCTGGTTACTACCGTTTATGTCAGAACCGGTGCCATGATACCGGTACCCATCCCTAACCAGCACTGAGCCAGTTGGCTCTCCATCACCTTGTTAAGATCCAACCATGCAAATAAGATTTTTGGCCATTTTCAACTGCTCTTAAACTTTTGATCAGGACTGTAGTATCTACCAAATCTGACAGAGTGCTGTTCATGGATTAGTGCAAGTCTCCACCACTGCACTGATTAAGTGTCTTCACGAGAACACTTAGTTGTGATTAGAGATATACAGAGATATATGTCCTTTACTGTCTTCTGGGGGGGGAATCAATATTTAATCAGTGCTGTACAAAAGCAAGACAAGGATATTCACTTTTCTTTGAGCACTATAGAGGATCTTCCCATAGAGGTGAGTGCAGGTGGATCTTTATGCACCCTGCAACTATAGCAAACAAGCCATATTTATAGCGAGACACTGAAAGCGCGGCGATAAGCCAACAGCGTGTAGCTCTAAAATATTTACAATGCATCTGAAGCAGAAAAAAAAAGCTCTGCTTAAAATGCTGACAAGCACAGTAACATTTCCAGGGTGCTGTGGAAGAACGATGGGGCACAAGAGCACAAAGAAAAGAGAAAATAAAATCTCTGACTTGTAACTGTCAGTGAAAAAAAGTCATGGTTGTAACTTGCACACAATGAAATATAAAAATCTGCAGTCGGTACAACAAACCACCTGGAGATTAGCTGAACATTTTGTCATCATTGTGCCACACTATGCAACACCTGGGACAATCATAACAACTCTTTAAATCATTATTTTAAGGTTAATATTCAGGCGGCAGCATGCCAATCTCAACACTGCTGCAATTATAGGGCTGCTGCATTATTAGCTGATACTTTTGCATCTTCCAAAGACAGTTGTGCTTTATCCAGTTACCACGAGCCAACTAGTCTCGGGAGCTTTGGGAATATATAATTTAGCTACATTACCTCAGGTGTCACCTGTGCTTATTATATCTGACAGGTGTCTGGAGGCAAGAAGGTGGAAGCACAAAGACCTGCAGGGGGAGCAGCAGGAGGTCAGCGTGCGTCTGACATCTCATTAAAGTTCACCGAGATTTGAGAAAACATTTAAAAGAGCCAACTTGTCTGTCACGGTAGGAATCCCCAGACATTAGCAAAAAGGAAGAGCAGATGCTACATAATACTACAGCCTGCAAAGGCTTTGAAAGATTTACACGGTGTATCCTCCAAACGCTGATGATGAAAGGAAAACATTTCTTTAAATATCGACAGCTGAGAGATTCTTGAAAGATTATCAGCGTCTCTCATTTTAAAGGCCCCAAACAAGCATCTTGATTAAATATTAGCGACAAAAGTGTGTTTATAACATTCTTGGATGATGGCCTTTCTCAATCTGTTTTCTCACTGCATAGAATAACATTAGAAAACTGAAATGTCAGCAGAAGATACGCTTGTGTTACAAGTCAGTGAATACAAACCTCAGTCTAAGTTTGCATCCACTCATCACGGACCCAAACCGTCACCCTTGGATGAGACGAAACCAGTTAGGATGTTCAGGAGGAACACAGGAACCATCGAGGCTCAAGTCTGCCATGAACTGGAAACCACTGGAACACCAGCATCACCATCCACAGTGAAGCCAGCTTTACATTACCATGAACTGAGAGGGTGTTAAAGAAAAAACAAAGCAGAGAGGTCAGATATTTAGCAGTAAGATGTTGATGGCTGCCAAAAGGACATTTAATCAGATATTAGTGGGGGTGTTTGTGTTTGTGCACCCAGCTCTTACCTTTTAGGTCAGAGGTCTCAAACCTAAATGAGCTGTGGGCCACTGCTGGCACTGTCATCTCACTGGAGGGGCACTTTAGTGTTCAAGTAGTACAAAAACAACAAGAAAACACCCACAAATAGTTTTGTTTGTTTGTTTTTTAATTTCAAACATTGTATAACAACACAGAACTGCAAACGTGAGCGTAAACTTTTTTTCTCACTCTTAACTAACTGAAGCCTTTCATTGAACCACCAAATAAACAAGCTGGTCCTCTCTTTCTGGACAGACGTGGCAGCACTTCTGCTATCATTTTGTTCATATTTAACAAAATAAAAGCGCAGACATAAGTACACATTAGTTTGTGACTCTCTCACTGAGCTAACACCTTATTCCTCAGCATGTTTGTGCTCTCTGCTCATGTTGTCTTCATATTAAATCATTTTGGGCTTTTTAAAGAACTTATTTTAATATTGCACTCAACAACAAACAAGTGACAAAAAAGTCACTTCAAAAGACAAATTTCTTCATGTCAATATATGAGCCGCAAGTGGCCCCTGGGCTGCGAGTTTGAGACCGTGAGCACAGTCTCCGTAAACAACTTGATGTCACCCATTGGTTTATGGACTACAACTCTGCACCCTTGATTTTTTTTTCCGTGACCATCTTGTTTTTGAAACGAGCACAGATCTTGTTTTATTGCCTCTTTTACATTTAAACGGCACTATAATTTACAAATTAACATCAGGCAGTATTTAAAAAGAGTTCGAATACCTCGGACGTGTCTTTTACTGAGGTCATGAATCTAGTGAGGAGTGCTGTCGTTTTCCCATAGGCTTTTATATAATTAACCACCAACACCGTGCTGAGGGGGATCATACAGCATTTACATTTACATTCAGAATGGGACGCCACGTCTCTCTTTCATAGATCACTGGACTGAAGATTGATCCAACATTGCATCAGTGATTTGATGTGAGCTCTGGGTAGCATGATACCGTGTTGAGTCTATTTAACAAAGACAATAAAACACAGTTTTATCATAAAAATGACTTTAACAAAAAAATAAAATAAAACTATTTCTTGCTTGAGTTGTGAGAAATGATAAAGAGAGGACAAGAAACAGCAGAATCTTAGGTTGCTCATTAAAACAGTAGTCTGTCAGAGACACTTAAGGTGAGCTTCTTTCAGTGTCAGGAGTGAAAGTTGCATCAGTGTACTATTATGTGGGAGTAAAAGTGAGTATGTGCATCTCAGAGTTGTTTCATTGTGGGCAGAAGTGACAAGTTGTGCCAAAAAAGCTTTGATTATTGCAAGAGCAATTAGCTTTTGAGCCCAAATACTGTCAAACTGAATATTACTACACTGCACTACAGAGGAGCCATGGTTAATATTAGAATATATGAGTGCAAAAATAGTGGCTTTGCAGATTTACATGACAGATATCCTCGACGAGGGAGTGGTCACGGCTCACTGGCTGTGCTCCCGGGGCTGCTCATCGAGAGACTGGTGAGTGACAGGCAGGAGAATTTCTTTGCATTTCATGTCATCAAACTGTGGCATCCTTCAGCACCACGTTGACATGAAATTTACTGGAGACTGGAGGCTCAGGCTGGTCACCAAAATTAGCACAGTGTAATTTCTCCATAATTGCAATAATTTGGATGGGATGATGATAACATTCCCACTGCGTGTCACAAGAAATCAAAGAAACTGTCCTCCTAGTGCTGTATTATATGTTATATGTATGGTTTAAATTTCAGTTGATGGAGCTGAGGGAAAAAACAGTTTAATTCAGCTGTTTTTAACTATAACTGAAAATGCTGTGTTAAATACTTTATATTAAAATATATAGACTATATATTTTGTTGATTGTATTTCCTCTGTAAATTATTCTTTAATTATATTGTGTAGTATACTCTGTTCAATACTGGGACAAATCTGAAAACACAGATATATGAGGTAACCTTTGATGTTTTTGCATTACTATCTGCTGTTTACCATATATCAATTCAATTGAGTTTCATTTATATGGCACCAAATCAC
>NW_005188358.1:0-915 GCF_000239375.1 Pundamilia nyererei
CTTGTTTAAGTGAAAATAAATGGAAGGTTGTCTTTTTGCTCTAGTAATGTTGTGGAGTTGTATTTTGTCTCGCATCAATTATATCGTCAGTTATATCGTTATCGCAAATTTTCAAATATATATCGTGATAAATATTTTTGGCCATATCGCCCTGCTCTAATACATACCCATCTTGTACATGTTTTTTAATATTATTATTATTATCATCCTACCCGATTACATGTTTCTTTTAATCAGAGTATGCTGTTTTAATGACTTTACAATATCATTTACATTGTGTTTCTTACATTTTCCCTAATTGTATGTTATATGAATCCTATATTTCCGTTTTAATATTTCTAATGTTTGCCTTGTTTTCTTCACTGTCTAGTCTGCCTCTGTCTCGCCTGTATGGATGCATTTACACCTAAATTTCCCCAACAAAGGATGTTTTAATTCACCACTATTCCAGTGAAACACGAGTCTCCCATCTTCCTGCTACCGGTCTCGAGTTTTTGTTCACCAAAGCACACACCAACTTCATACTGACGGACAGATCACTGCCCTTTTCCCGCCTTGTCCGACCGTGTTTTGTGGCTTTGGTTCACTTCACCTCACTCTTCCCCATTCTTGTCATTAAATCAGGCCGTTCTGCAACCATGGCAGCCATTCACTCTATGGCTTTATTCATGGTGTATTTTACCCCTTCACCAAAGGCCGTTCTCGTTTCCAACATTATATTTGCAGTGTTCGTTTATCTATCAATATCTGCGGAGTATGGTTTTGTACCGAGTATCCTATTTTCTAAAGCTCAGCATGTAAAGGGTAGCTCGCTTAGCAGGATGCTAGCATGTAGCGCTTAGTGAGACACGCCTCAGATGAGTTGAGCAAAGACCCCGTCTGTGTACTTTATACGTGAGCAACAGATTTAAATAA
>NW_005188358.1:1344-3734 GCF_000239375.1 Pundamilia nyererei
TTCAAGTTCATCACTTTTGCAGGTGAATTTTTGCAGGTGAATTTTTTGCAGGGAAATTTGGAGGATAAAAATTCAGTGTTATAAATTCAATGTCTAAAAATAGTTGAATTCTGATGATACTATATTTCTTCCATATGATTTGAATTGAAAACTAAATTGAATTAAAAAGGATAAGTAACATGACTTTGCCTTCAACAGTGAAATATGTAAATTGTTTTTATTCTTTTGACAATGGAAGATATATCACGCATCTCACAAGTATGAAATGAAATAAATAATGGCAAACTATTCAGCAGCAAAAAGCCATGTCTCCCTGTCTAATCATTCCTTTCCTATTTACAGGATGCATGTATAACTGCCCACTAGTGCTAGAACACAAGCACCTATCTGATCCTCTGCAGAATTTGTAAATTTGCTCACAGAAATAAACAGTCTCCAATTTTTTTTTCACTTTAATGTAGAGAGACAAAATATTTACCAAAACTTCAGAAAAAGCACATTACATAGAAGTTATAAATTTATTTGCATGTCATTGAATGAAAGTATTTGTTCCCATACCACCCAGGCAAAATTCTGGATGTTGCGCCACACAGATTACAATCAATCAATCCTGATCTCAAATCAACACTGAATGAATTTCAGTTTCCTCCGTTCCGACCTCTCTGGCCTTTATGCCAGACCAAAGTGCATCAAGATTGTAGACCTACACAAGGCTGGAATGGACTACAAGACCATCAGCAATAAGCTTAGTGAGAAGGTGACAACTGCTGGTGAGATTAATCAGAAATCGAAGAAATATAAAATGACCATCTACCATCCCCGGTCTGGAGCAAGATCTTGCCTCATGGGGTGAGGATGATCATGAGAAAAGTGGTGGATCATCCCAAAAATTACAATGTTAATCATCTGAAGGCACTTGGGACCACACCATTAGTAACAACAATGGACTGAAATCTTACAGTTCCTGCTAGGTCGCTCTGCTCAAGAAGGCACATGAATAAGCCCATCTTAACTTTACCAGTAAACATCTTAATGGTTTTTAGAGATGTTGGCAGAAAGTGCTTTGGAAACCAAAATCAAACACTTTGGCATCATCTTGACCCAACATGTTCAGAGGAATAGAAATGCTGAGTATGACCCAAAGAACACCATCCCCACAGTCAAGCCCAGATGGTGGAAACATTATGCTTTGGGGCTGTTTTTCTCTAAAGGTACAGGGGGGCTTTACTGCATGGAGCGACCAAGTACCATAAAATTTGCTACCTTCTCTCACCCAGGACACTGAAGATGAATGATGGATGGGTCTTTCCAGCATAAGGATGAAACAAAACATGCTACCAATGCAATAAAACAGTAGTTAAAAAAGAAGCACATTAAGGTTATGGATACATTTTTGGACTATTCAACTATACACCCTGAAAGTGTGAACAAACAAACTGAAATTGTATTTCGCAAATCCATTTACGAGGATTGGAACAGTCCAGATCATTCCAGGCCTTTTCTTGACCATTGTAGACATGAACACAGTCCTCTTCACCCCACTTTCCACCACCATTATCAGGTTGAGAAGTTGCCCAGAAGCTAGCAGGGTTACATCATATTATTATTAACAAAAGAATAAGACATTTTCTGTGGGTGTGGTAGACTTTGCCTAAATTGTCCATCAGTAGCTTTGATTCATTTTGAGGAGCTTTTACAAGCACACAGACAGATAATTACACCAGTCTTGCAAAGATATCATGTCTGATATATTAACTTCTTCTGCCCTATGTGGCCAAAACAAGTCATTAGCATACATCTTTATGTGTTTGGCCTTCCAGCTTGGCTCACCCCCTGCTCGCCAGTGTGGGTATTTCTTATGCATCTGTAGGTTACCAATTTAACTGAACCAAAGTGAAGACTTACCTCAGAGTCAGTGGAGTTCCATCTACCCACTTCCATGTTCCCTCCTGTTCTTCATCATTCAAACCAATCCAAGCCTCTTCTGTGGTGATTTTAAGGATGGCAGCCTGTTTAAAACATTTTAGTTGTGAACCAGATTTTTATTTGGTGCAGTTTATTCCAGTTATATCTAGTCATCACTTTTAAAATCCCAAACCAGCACTAATTAAGCAACATACATTGCTGGATGTCTCTGAACTCAAATTAAACCACGACAAAACCGACATTATAATTTTCGGTAAGCAAGACTCTGTTAGTCTTAAAAGAAACGACTTGGGCCCACTATCAGCTAATGTACATCCCCATGTAAAAAATCTTGGTTTCATTTTTGTTAGATTTGTATTGTTTATTGTCATTTATGCTTAGAAATATCTACTCATATATGCTTAGAGTTGTATAATCAATGTCATGTTGGTAGAGGTTTGATCCTTAATAGTCTGCAAAGGCTT
>NW_005188358.1:4164-5959 GCF_000239375.1 Pundamilia nyererei
GAAGAACTTTGCCTACTTGGTGTTTAATGCTTTTTGCTGTGTAGTTGAATTGTCCTTAACGTTCCAGCGAATAGGTTTATGCTACAAACCTATCAATTTTTGATTCTACCCTTAAGTTGGACAAGCAAATAAATTCAGTTGTTCGTGGCAGTTTTTCCAACTCAGGAGCATTTCTAAACTCAAAAATATCCGGTCATCGTAAGATGTGGAAACTGTTATCCATGCTTTCATATCATCACGTCTTGACTACTGTAACTCTCTCTATTTAGGCATCTGTCACTCAAGCCTGTCCCGCCTGCAACTTGTTCAAAATGCAGCCGCATGGCTCCTGTCGGGTGACAGAAAGAGAGAGAGCATTACTCCGATACTCAAATCTTTATACTGGCTGCCAGTTAAATATAGAATTGATTTTAAGGTTTTATTATTTGTTTTTAAAGCTCTCCATGGTTTGGCTCCAGGTTGCATTTCAGATCTCCTTGGCCTGCACACACACACTCAAACTCTGTGCTCTTCCAGTCAAACTTTTATTTTGTTTTAGCTATTCTAGTCTTTTATCTCATTGGAGGATGTTTGCATGTGTATACGTATACATGTATTTTACGTTCACGTATGTGTGCTTGTGTGTGAATGCGTCAAATTTTGTATATGTTTGTGCATATTTGCATGTGCACATATTTTTACAAACATATAAGGATGTCTCACAATGTTTTCTATAATGTTTTCATCTTATCTATTTTAATTCTTTTTATTTGATTACATTATCCCTCTGTTCAGCACTTTGGACGACACTTGATGTCTTTTAAATGTGCTATATACAAAGAGATGACTTGACTTGAATTAAAACTTTGTGTTTTCTCAATTACTTTGGTGTATTCCTTGTGACATTTTTCACTGGAGACATGTCTGAACAGCTCATAAAGAAAGCCACTCTAGTGAACCTGCAACATGCTGTAACTCACCCAAAGATTTTCTTCATTTGTCAAAAATTGTAATATTTGTCACCAAAATCTCTTGATACCATCAAAATAAAAGTGGTCAAAATGTTTTCTGTCAGTGGACTACTGTTTTCATGAACGTCCTACACAATTGTACTGACACTAAATAACTGATGTATAACACTTACTTTTCTGAGGATATTGAAAAGCTAATGTATATATTGTTTGTATGCATGTCTGTAAGATTCAAACGCTGATTTGAACAGCAGAAGGAAAATATGTTTCCTGCAGTGGAGAAACTTAGAAAAATACACAACATGAAAAGAATAAAAACGTGCAGATTAGCACTGTAAAAAATGTGAATATTACCTTCAATATTTCTGTGAAGTTTCTCAGTCATCCAGGTCATTGTAATCTAAGTCTTCTTTAAGTTTCTTGAAGACATTTCACCTCTCATCTGAGAAGCTCCTTCAGTTCTAAGAGCAATTGGTGGAGAGTCCCTATTGGGAGTGTTCTTTATGAGGGTTGTAGACCCAGTATTGACTGTCTGCCTCGTCACATGAGGTAAGGGGTAAAACGGGTGTGGGTCACTACTAGCCAAGGTTTGAGGTGAATGCATTGTGAGACCTTGCTCCACCTTATCATATGACTTGCTGAGAACAAATGACCTCAGATGTGAGTGGGCATTAAGGTGAGTGGGAAGGGATCTCAAAACTGGATAATAGATGGCACTCCTCCTTTGACTCCTCTTTCAAACCATCTGTCTTCTATGCAACACACACACAAACACGTGTGTGTATATGTGTGTGTATATACATATATGTGTGTGTGAGTGTGTGCGTGTGTATATATGTGTGTGT
>NW_005188358.1:6078-7484 GCF_000239375.1 Pundamilia nyererei
CATATTGTTGTGATTTACATTTTTGTGCTTGAGAAACACCATCTACCGGAACCAAATTCCTTGTATGTGTTTGAACATATACTTGGCCAATAAACACGATTCTGATTCTGATTCTGATTCGGGAGGATCAATAGGGGGTCCACGACCCTCTTTAGGGACACTCCGCAAAGGGCTTAAAAATCTGGGACTCTCCACCAATCGCTCTTAGAACTGGAGAAGCTTCTCGGATAAGAGGTGAAACGTCTTCAAGAAACTTAAAGAAGTCCAGAAGCTTTTCTTTCCAAGCTGTTTAAACTTCAGTATTCATTTACAAACACAATAACTCACACATATATAAACAGTGTACCTGTTCTTCAGGACTGTCAATAACCACCAGATCTGCTCCTCTGTCTCTGCAGTCCTTTCTGGATTGATTCCAGGGACGAGAGCTTTTAGAGACGAGATAGCAGCTATGGTTGAAATAATGCCATCCTACAGGACATATTTTATCTGGAAGAAAAAAAAACAAGTACTACTTTAGCAAAGTTAATGAAAATTATTTTATGAACTCTACAACAATGCTCTTTTGATCTGTTTAATTGATGAAGCAGCTTCAAAAGCTTTATCACATAGATTTATGTGTAACGTATTCACTTGCTGACTATTATACTTGTTGGCCTGTGTATATTTAGTATGTTGACAGTTTTCATACCTAATCTATTTTAGGTCTACAGCTATTATTTTAATAATCGGACAAAATCTTAACAATAATGGTACAAAAGCATCTTTTCTTCACCCCACGTTACCAAGACCATGACCAGAGTGAAAGAAAGCATGTTTGTTGCATCCAAAACAGCAGCACTTGTGGCTAAAACCTTACTTGGAACCTGTCAGGAGTCCTTAGTGAAACCAGCTATTCTACAAGCTCCACCCTGAAGAAAAGTTATTTGCAGCTCTTTTTTCTCATCTGACTTAGTTGGTTTACACAGCGAAAATCTACAATAAAGCTACAGAAGTTAAAACATACTGATGAATTTAACCTTATAGAATGGTTAGGTAGCTTGATGACACCATCCCACTGTCTGTCGCAGTAATACAGGTACCTACAGCAAGCAGGGTTGAATCTAAGGGGGGAGGGGGGCATGGGGTGCACTAGAAAATATGAATTATCTTGCAAATTTACACTGATATAAAATATAAATACATTATATATTATTTTAATTGTATTAATATTTAAGAAATATTACAGTAAAGCTTTTTTATGTTTTCTTCTTTCTCTCTCTCTCTCTCTCTCTCTCTCCATATATATATGTATATATATGAAGGAAATTTCCGTCCCCGGTTCCCTCCAAGGCACGAGCGATAAGCAGAGTTCTGTCCTTTCCTTATAAGATTCCTAATTATTCAAAGTAACACTCAGGTATGCC
>NW_005188358.1:43203-44461 GCF_000239375.1 Pundamilia nyererei
AGGCACTTAGCCTAAAACTGACATAGCTACGTTTATCTTACCATAAAACAATAAGACAAGATACGACCTCATCCATGCACCTCCAGGTCAGTATTGAAACCTTAGAAACAACCAATAGTAATCCGAAAGTAATCGGGGGGTATTACATAGAAGCAGTGCAGCATTTAAAGGGCTGCCCTAGAGTTATGGGGGGCGATCTTGAAACGCTGAAAATGGCCACCTTAGAGGCTTTCAGCGTTTCCTGGTGCCCGTGGCTCCAAACGACACCCTTGAGAGTTACGTGGAGGGAGTAAGTACCGCCAATCAGGGAATTGAATACTGGTGGCATTTTCTTTGCAGCCATTGTCTGGAGTTCTGGTTGTCCTTATTTGCAGACATCAGAGACAACGGGTACTTTGATGGTGGGTTTCTGGACAAAAACCTCCTTCAGTTTTGTTGCATGGGATCCAGGTGAGTTAATAAATTATGTTTTCTTGTGTGTATGGATGCCTGCATGTGTGAGTGAGAGATAAAGGGAACGTAGGAAGTAATAGAGCGGAAGTAGATGAAGTATAGTGAGAGATGAGAGCAGGGCCAGATTGAGGGAATGGAGAGGCTTGCAGGAAGAAAGACGAGAGAGGGAGAAGAGGTGGAGCGGAGCAGGGAGTAAATGACATGAAAATTGTGTAAATACTATAATTTAGGCTACTATTCTTTTAGGCAGGCATGTATGCACATTTGTTAAATTTATGTATTCTTTTTAACAGGATCAGCTGGATGACACTGCACAGGTTTGGAATACACACTCCATCATACCATCGAAAAATATCAATATCCCCAGTGGTCGGCCTAATCTAATGCATTACCTGAGCTCTATGGACAAGAGACTTCCTTTGCTCCACTGAAGAACATGTTGAACGGTGTAAAACTGAGTGTTTTTTTTGACTGACCAAACTACAGTATGTTTAAGTCTGTTTAAAAGAATAGTGTGGTCTACTGTATCAAAGGCTGCGCTTAGATCCAGTAGCACCAGGACTGAGAGCTTTTGGGAGTCCCAGTTACATCTAAGATCATTTAAAACCTTTAGGAGAGCAGTCTCTGTGCTGTGGTTCACCCTAAATCCAGACTGGAATATCTCCAGGACCTGTCTATCATTCAAAAAGTCATTAATCTGAGTAAAAACAAGTTTTTCTAGGATTTTACTTAAAAATGGTAAGTTGGATACAGGTCTGTAGTTATTAAAATCATTACAATCCAAATTGCTCTTCTTCAGAAGGGG
>NW_005188358.1:45560-47393 GCF_000239375.1 Pundamilia nyererei
AGAACTGAAGAAGCTTCTCGGATGAGAGGTGAAACGTCTTCAAGCAACTTAAAGAAGTCCAGACGCTTTTCTTTGCAAGCTCCTTTGAAGGCAAATACTCTGTAGTCAGATGGTGCTTTGTTCTCAGGCCAAAATGCCGGCAATGAAATGACAGCATCCAACTGTCCCATTCATGTGGTCTGTCGTTAATCAACTTAGACAGTGGTCTGCAAAATAAAATAGCAAAGAATTAATTGCGGTATGAAAGAAAATCTAGTTACAAATATAAATATGTGTAAATTACATGATAACTCTGTATGGGACCATTCTTCCTCTCACACAACCCATTTGTCTGCAGGTGGTATGAGTCACAAAGACCTCTTTCAATATTAAGAATTTTCTAACTTTCTTTTTGATCTGTATTAAGAAAATGTAATGATACAGGTAAAATAAGATTAAACTGCACTGGTCAATGAGTTCAATTATAGCAGAATAATCTATACTTTAAATTAAGGGTTTTATGTTTTGCATGTTGTAGCTGCTACTTCATTCACAAACACCTTCCCTTGTACAATAAGAATCTGCTTGGGTGCTTTAAACTGATAGAATAACTTAAGAATGCACTGGGTTACTTCATCAGTGCTCTTTGAGTTTAAATGATATGCTTGGGGCCATTTAGTTAAAGAGTCATTCAGTACACATATGTCCTGGATTCCATTCAAAGTGATTTTGAGCATTTTTGAGTTTATTTTCTATTTTTTGATTTCTTATGATATGGGTATATGGGTAATATTGTTAAGTTATTTTGTCACACTTGTGTGTATTAGTCTGGCTTTAGTTGGGTTAATGGTCTTTTATTCTTGCCACATGTTCTTTGAGTCTCGCCCCTGAAGGTCTCAGGTTTTCCTCATGCTCCTGTCCAGGTCATGTTCATGTCATAGTTTTCGTGTCTAGTTTTAGTTTCTCCCAGTTTAGTTCAACTTTCCCCCAGTTCGCCTTGCCTTGTTTTTTTGTTTTTGCTATCAGCCTTAATAATGGCTCACTTTTTGTTATACTTAGTTTTCTCTCCTGTGTCTGCCTTTGGATCCACACCACAACACTCCTACTGCTCAGCTGTGACAGGAAGGAAAGCAAAAAAACAAACAAACCAAAAAATCTAAAACTAAAATACAAGTTTGCTTAATTATTTTTAGTCATGTAAAGCTCATACAAATTTCTTTAAAAAAACCCTGAAATGTTTAAGACATCAACACAACACCTTTCATCTTTGCCCCATATTGGCGCCAAACAGTACTCTTGTTATCATAAAATTTTACACAACAAGTAACTTTTTGTGAGATTCACAATATGAATGGAAAGTTCGGGTGTAAATGGACCCATAAATTCATGTCCTCAGTCATTCCTGTCAGAGTCAACCTCTCAAAGACTTGAGAGGTTGACTCTTGGGTTTTCTTCTGACCACAATGTGATCTTGTACTGCTGGCATGAAAATCGATGAACACTTTCTTTTCCTCTTTGGGCTCACACAGCACTTTGCACCGTATAGAGTACAAATGGCCATCTGTAATAAGTCAAAGGAATATGTGCTTAATTTAAACCGTAGTAATGTAGTCGTAAACATGATATAAATGTCTGTTGTACTGCAACATAAGTAGTAATACGATGGCACCTGTCCAATATGGCGGCCAACCAAACCGGTTTGACAACCTGTTTGACCGGTTTCGTGCGTGTGCGCATGCGCGTTCAGTAATACGATGGCACTAGTCCAAGATGGCGGCCAACCAAACCGATTTGACCAGTTTCGTGTGTGTGTGCGCATGCGTGTTCAGGTGTGGAAATACCACAGGGGATCAG
>NW_005188359.1:0-1242 GCF_000239375.1 Pundamilia nyererei
GACACACCTTCTCATTTAAAGGTTTTTCTTTATTTTTACTATTTCCTACATTGTTGATACATACTGAAGGCATTAAATATATGAAGCAAGATATATGGAATTATGTAGCAATGAATAAATTGATAAATAACTCTAAATATGTCATATATTTTAGATTCCTGAAAGAAGCCAGCATTTGCTTTGTTGACAGCGCTGCAAACTGGCCTTCTCTCAATGAGCTTCATGTTGTAGTCACCTGAAACAGTTTCCACTTGCCTTGTCAGGTTTTACATGTGAAATTTCTTTCTTTCCTAATGAGGTTTGAGACCATCAGTTGTGGAGTGCAGAAGTGCAGAGGATTAATTCATCCGAGTTACCACCCTTAGAAATCGCAAGTTAACATCAGCTCTGATCAGAGCCCAGATAAACGCCACACAGAGGTCCAGTAGCAGAAATATCTCTACATCAACTGTTCAGAGGAGACTGTGTGAATCAGGCCTTTATGGTCAAAAACACCAAGCAGAAGTGATTTGTTTGGGGTAAGAAACAGAAGGAATGGACATCAGACCAGAGGAAATGTGTGCTTTGGTCTGATGAGTCCAAATCGGACATCTTTGGTTCCACCTGGCGTGTCTCTGTGTGATGCAGAAAAAATAAAAAGATAGTCTTTTCATGCACAACCGTGAAGCATGGAGGAGGAGGTGCTTTGCTGGATTTATTCAAAACTGAAGGCACACTGAACAACAGCATCCTGCAGTGACATCCCATCCCGTTTGCTTTTAGTTGAAACATTATTTATTTTTCAACAGCAAAATGAACCCAAACACAACTCCAGGCTGTGTAAGGGCTATTTGACCGAGAAGGAGAGTGATGGAGTGCTGCACAGGATGGCCTGGCCTCCACAGTCACCTGGCCAAAAGCCAGTGGAGATGGTTTGGGATGAGATGGAGCGCAGAGTAAAGACAAAAGGACCAACAAGTGCTCAGCATCTCTGGGAACTCATTCAAGACTGTTGGAAAACCATTTCAGGTGACGACCTCATGAAACTCAATGAGAGAAGCCCAAGAGTGAGCAAAGCAGTAATTAAAGCAAAGGGTTGATATTTTGAAGACTCTAAAATCTAAAACATGTTTTGAATTTAATTTTGCTAGCAAAATATCAGATATGTTGAATGAAGAAATCACTTATATAAAATCCTTCTAATGAAGCAAACAACAACACATCATGCCAAAATCTTATTAAACAGCTGAGAAACAAAGTCTG
>NW_005188359.1:2114-3190 GCF_000239375.1 Pundamilia nyererei
GCCGCTTGGTCCAAAAATGATCACTTCAGTTTTGTTCACATTGAAGTTAAGGAAGTTAGAGACCATCTAATGGGGAACACAAAAGCTTGTTTTGTATTTGCCAAAACTGTTCATGCTCAAACTCTCCAGTGTGGCTGAATTAATGCAATTCAGCAAAGAAGTCTATTGTGGCCACGGGTGGCACAAGCAGTCTTTTTCAGACAGAGCTAGGAGCATTTAGTTGGATTTCCACTGTCTACTATTAAAATTTGTTTAAGGATCTGAAACATTTAGGTGTGGCTGGCTGCCTCTATGTCACAGCTAAGAGTGGTTAAAGTATCAATATTTTATCATGGTTAGATTGACACTTTTAAATTTGTTTCAGTAATTATACTTCAAAGTACCGTTGAAAGTATTCTGGAGTCCAATAAGGGCTTTTTCAAAATGGAATCAACAGAGCACCACTGTGATGTTGAACAGGAGATTCTCAACATCTCAACAAGTTCTGAAGGCAAAAGGCGCTCCAACATGATACTAGCAAGGTGCACCTAATAAAGTGTCGGGTAAATGTTTAATAAAAATGATAAAAATAATAGACAATAAACAGATAACAGAGATTCCAAATACAGCTGTAAGTATCTCAATATATTTGCTTGTATTTATACTTCGTATTTACACTTATTGAAAAAAAAAATGCAAAAACTGATTAAAAAAACACCTGATCAATATGCAGCACACACTCCATATTTGATTATAAATACTAGGATCTATGACCAAATAACCACCCAAATGCCACAGGTTCCTATTTCAACCAATTCATCTGTCAGTGCAGCAAATACTAAATCTTCATATTTTTCTTTTCATCCATTCAACTTAAGAGTAAATGTGATCATAAATCCTTAATATAGGTTGTCAAAGGATTTTGCAAAGAAACGCGTCTGGACTTCTTTAAGTTGCTTGAAGATGTTTCACCTCTCATCCGAGAAGGTCAAATGGTGGGGAGTCCCAGATTTAAACCTTGAAGGACATGTCCTGGTCAAAAATGACTCCAAGGTTCCTCACAGCATTACTGGAGGCCAAGGTAATGCCATCCAGAG
>NW_005188359.1:4617-5758 GCF_000239375.1 Pundamilia nyererei
GTTGAATGGACTCCTCTCTTCCTACACTGTTTCTGCCTTCGCGGTGGTGTTGGCGGTTACGATGATAAACTTGTCCTGTAACTGTGGTTATGTTGTAGCTTCTGAGTGTGTCGGCACAACGCGTGACCACAGCTGGTTTCTAGGAACCTTCTTGTTGAGGGAACTAGACCGGTGTGCCAGGATGTAGTTGAGGCAGAGGTCGGGCCGCCCTGTTGAAATAAGTCTGCTGGCACTGCTGGCAGACTTCTCTCCTCTCACGTACTGTTTGTTGGCAAACTACTTGTGGTTCCAGCTGTTTTGGTGTTGCAGGGAGGATGGAGTGGAGTCTCCGGCTCATGAGTAGTTTTGCAGGCGACTTTAAGTTGTCCACGGGGTGTTCCGATATTCCAATAGGCTCAAGTAAGGGCCCTTATGTTCAGCTTTGGCCTTGTGTAGTACTTTTTTTTTTCGGCTAGGCCGTTGCTCTGTGGGTAATGGGGGCTAGTAGCGGTGTGGGTGAAACTCCATGTCTTTGCGAACTGTTGGACCTTACTTGAAGCCATGTGGTGTAGCTCTGGTCCCTGAGACACCCTTTTGTATTTTGGTTTGGGTTCTTGCTACAAACAACAAGACTATCTACTATTTAGCAGATATCTGTGCTGTTTGTGCAACAACCACAGTCTGTGGATTCACTTTGCTAGCCTAGCTAACTTAGCATTCCACCCTCTCATCCAAAACAGTGACTTCTGTTGCCGGTCATCTTGTGAAGTATAAGTATTGTAAATAATGCTGTGAAAATAAATTGAAAAAGGAAACAGTTCAAATATTGCTCATTCATTACAGGTACACATGTGTCCTACTGCTTGCCTGATTTTTATGTCAATACCTGCTATGTGAATGTTTTTTGTCCTCAGTCATAGTCAAGTTCCCATTTTCTTTTGGACTGCAGAACCTGCCGCTCATTTCATAGTCTACAATATAACCAGAAGTAGAAATATAAATGTTCTGAGGCTGAATTTTAAAAGTATCACAAGAGAAATTTTACTTGAAAAACAGCATGCGTGTTTTCCCATGATTATAACTTTAGTGAACACAAGCTGCAGCAAACTACTCAGAATGAAGCATCACCTGAACAATATTCTTACAGAACTTTTTAGGGACC
>NW_005188359.1:7569-8877 GCF_000239375.1 Pundamilia nyererei
TATACTTTATGTTCTAAGTTCTACTTAGAACATAAGGTAGAACTTAAGTTTTACTGACGTTCTAAGAAGTCATTTTCTAACATCAAGAGATATATAATGAAATCTTCTCTGCCACTCTGAAGAAAAACAATAACTTTAAATAGGCCCAAACTCAGTGCTGAAAATGTTGGGAAGCTGTGGAAAATGCAAATAAAAACGGTTGCAACTCTCACAAACTCATAATTTACTCAGAGCAAAACACAGAATCAGACATTTAAACTGAAATATTTTATTATTTAATGAAAAATATAAGATCAATTTGAATCTGTAGATACATCTCAAAAGCTGCGATGGTGGTAACCCACCACTTGACAAAAAAGGGCTCCTAAAAACAAATCGCTGGATGAAGATTTTGCAATAATAACAACCCGGTTCTAGACAGGCATACATGAGGGGGCAGACGGAAATGTAAAGGAGGCAAATGGTGGCAACAGAGACAGGAAAGGGGTGGGGTGGTGGTGGGGTGCTCTGAATAACTGTTTTTGTCATGCAATCGGATTGTCAGGCATCTACCCTAAGAACTGACCAATGTCATTGAGGCATGCAACCCCCCCCCCCCCCCCGACCATGTCAAGGGGGCTAAGAAATTGAAAAACACTTCTCACTATTGCCAACATACTAAAAAGTGTAAGCCAAGTTGTAAAAATAAAGGTCAATTCACCAAGTCTTGAAAAATAAAACTGAAAAACAGGATAAAAAATTACAATAAAGAATAAAGTAAAATATTCATCCAGATCTTTAGAACCAACAAAATAACATTTATCCTAGGATAGCCCAATAATAATAAAAATGTAGCCAATATTTACAAAGCTAAAAAGAGTTGGCATAGGATTTAAAAACAAAAACAAAAAAAATATGTCTTTTCCTATTTTCCTTTTCCAATTCTCGAATTCATTTGTAGAACACAGCAGATTTAGAACAGAACATTTGAACTTTTTTCTTCTTTTTTCTCGTCTTGTTTTAAACGTGTTTGTTTTGCAAGATACTGAACTTTCTGTTTGCAACTGAACAGCTTCAGTCTCATCAATCCACTCTACAACAACAGTCTCCTGCTTGCCTTTCCAAAAACATTTTGCAGATTCATCCCAATCCATTTATAATCACATAAGGCTGGATATTAAGAACTTTTATCCGACCTCTCTCTCTCTAGACCTCACGTCGCCTGACAAGGTGTATAACTTGTCTGTGGTCACTTGCGATGTTTCTGGAGCTGCATCACTTGATGTTCTTTTAGGTGGATTGGCCAAATAACGGCATGGTGTCTCTGTT
>NW_005188359.1:9219-11333 GCF_000239375.1 Pundamilia nyererei
GTACATGGATGACTAGAAGAGGAAAAGATTCATGAGAGGAGCTCTGATAACATGATTCACCATGGCAACATGTAAAAAAACAGAGCCTCCATTTTAATAGACTGAGCAATGTGAGCATGTGACACTGTGTCAGTTAGAGGGAATAAAAGAGTCTTTTTAATCATGGTCATCATCATCATCGTCATGAGATATTAATATCCAACCTCAGGTGATTTCTTTATTAAATAAAAAACTATTGATTTCATATTTTAAATAATTATTCAGTAAGAACTTAAACATAACACCTCTGATTTTTAAGAGCATTTTAATATTGCTGTCATTACTGGATTAACCTCCTAGGTGGACGCCAGATTTTGGGATGTCTAGACCAAAATACAAAATTGTACTCCACAAGGGCCTGGTATCCACTTACGAGAACGTTATACTGACACTGTTCTATCGAAATTTAAAACAAATGTCCTCATATGTTGATATAATTTTTTGTCAGAGACAAAAATTAGGGAAAAAAGAAATATCTGGAAATTCTTTGTTTTTACATTCATCAGGTCCCAAACAGCCCAAATAGCAAAGAGAATTTAAAAATGCATGCCATAAGAGTTTGGGTCTTAGGAGGTTAAAATGTTTTGTACCCAGTTTATTCCATTTACAATCTGATCTCATTTCTGCCTCACTGACGGCTGTCTTACACCATCTCTGCTATAGAGATGTTTTACTGAGTTACTGTTAATGGTCAGACTTCAACTGTAGTAACTGTTTCAGGTGTAGCTGAAAAAAAAATACAAAAAGTTTTTAATTGATGTAAAGTTTAATGAGTTAAGGCGCACATGTGATGAGACGTGTCTGAGCTTTTATAGAACTATCTACATGTCAGTCACTCAATTTAAGATATTTCAGTATAATTTTAGAAGGATGAGACATTTTGTCTAAATCTGAGATTTTTATCATATTTGGATCCATCCTGCAGTGCAAGTGGACTCTGACCTGGAATGTAAGAGCACCTGAGCTGCCATTTCAGGGAATGAGTAACTCCTGCACATATAAGGTTTCCTACCACTGTTTTCAATCCACAGCCTAGTTTGTAGTAAAAAAAAAATTGTGCTCGTTTTAAAAATGTTAACATAACATTATGATGATGATGATGATGATGATATAGAAGTGAGGACAGTGTCAACAACTGGAAAATATTTACACAGTTAAAAAAATCCTAACAGTTCCAAAATGTTCTTGCTATTTAACCTTTTCTATATTTATATTAGTATGGTTGTTATGCTGTCATGTCTCCAAAATCAAGTGTTGCAAAGGACCCAGAATTCTCTCTGTTCTCAGAAAGATTAATTTAGGATGAATCATGAATTTATTATAACGTCAGATTATTATATCTGTGGATAAAAATTTGTTGTAGACTCTCGTTACGAAGGAATTCTTTGCCTGGGTCCAAACTACCCTGAATCCTGTGAATATGAAGAGTAAGGGAGGGTAAACCAGAGACTGTTGCAGTGATAAACAGTAAATGTTTTCAGTGCAGAGAAACTGCCTCACAGTCTGTCGTCTGCATTACTGTCGACAGAGTTGTTAAAAAGATGGAGACCATAAATTTTATTTTACAGATTTTATTCTGATTCCAACAGACTGATCATCACATCAGTCATCATAAGTAAAACAAAAGGGGAAATAAGAGGACTGGGAGGTGCTAAATACAGATTTGCTGCACTCTGAGCTTTGATAGCAACTTTATAAATGAAAACATAAATGGTGCAGCAGGAGGGCAGGAGACAAACAACGTGTGAAAGTTTTATACAGTAACACATTGTGGCCAATCTCTAAAGTGATTAAAATTAATTCCAACCCTCACCAGTGCAATATTAAAAATCTCATTATGAGATATAAGATATTTCAACCCTGTGAAAGAGATTATTATTGTTGTTATCATTTTAGTTTTTAAAGTAAATGCCTAAACTGAGTTACAGCTCCTGACAAAATTTAGACATTTAGAGTCTGTCGTGTCTTTATGCAAAAGAGGCTTTGCATGGAGCTGGGCCAAAGCAAGCCCTCAATGTGAGACAGTCTCAGTGAAAACAAGAAAATGCGTAGTGGTAACAGTAAGTAAAAGTGAA
>NW_005188359.1:28912-30052 GCF_000239375.1 Pundamilia nyererei
CGAAACGGCTTAACGCCCGCCAAGCCCGATGGTCTCTGTTTTTCGACCGTTTCAACTTCTCCCTCTCTTTCCGCCCAGGTCATAAGAACGCTAAAGCTGATGCTCTTTCCCGGCAATTTGCTCCAGACACGGACCAGACCATACCTCCTTCAGTGCTGCCCGCGGCTTGTCAAGTGGCGTTTCTGGCCCTCCAGGATGAACCCGACCCAGGAACACAGCCTCCTGGACGCCGGTTCATTCCTTCGGCTGCTCGTGCTGCAGTGATCACGTGGGCATGCGACTCTCGATTCTCCTGTCACCCTGGAACTGCCCGTACCACTGCCCTGATCAAGCGCCTGGAGCGCTTCATGTCCATGATTCTCAAGTGCTTTACTAACCTTGCCATCTTGTGTTCTAGTTACTCCGGGAAATTCCATCACACTGAACAACTCATCTTTGAAATCTGGTTAACCCGCCTGCTTTCAGAATCATCTCCTTGCCTCACCTGCCTGCCCTCCTGCCCTTACACTATTACAGGATCTTCACCGCTCAGGACAGCTGCCACACACCACCAAACCCACCCGGACCGCACCACCTCTCCTTCAACGCTTCCATCTCCCACCTGCACAGTAAGACGAAGATTTTCATAGCTTCCACCCTCTCCACAACTCCTCATTGGCTACTGCTTTAACACTGCTCTCCTCTCTTCCAGTACGCACCTAATCACCAGCCAGCTGCCGCTGCTGTCTTGGACCTGTCCCCTTTCTTTATCTCTCTTCCCTGTCCAAGACCCTCACGCCCCACGTGTCAAGCCTGAAGTCAAGTGCCATCGTAAACATCATTCTTGTGCTAGTTAATAAACCTTTGTTAAACCCTTTCCTCAGCCTCCGCTTTGGCTTTTCTGCACGTGGGTTTGATTTTTGGCACTCGGCCTACGGACGTTTTGTCACAGGGCTTCCACATATTCAAATGTAACTCTAAATTTGTACTATGGTGAGCTTATTGTAAAAAATAAAAAAGTAACAAAGAGGAACATCAGATACCAACACGAACAGGAAGCAGCTTTTAGCAGCTTGCAGTCTCTGTAGAAACTGAATGTGATTGGATAATGCAGGTCAAAACAATGCACTGTTGTCAAACAACAGCCAATGGGCTGCAAGG
>NW_005188359.1:31934-34780 GCF_000239375.1 Pundamilia nyererei
CATCAACATTGCGTGCAGCAGCAACCACAGCCTCCCAGACACTCCTATGCTCATATATACATACAATCCCAGTGTTTATCCTTACCCTTGTATACATACATTCTGACATTCACATGTCTGCATTTCCTAACAAAGGAAGTTCATCCTTTAAAACATGGAAAAATTACTTGACATGCCCAGACCTGAACCAGAAGAACCAAGCAATGAAGCTGTTCAAAGTCACCCTGCTTTCTTTGCCAGTCTTGCAGTTCATTTGTGCAGGAAGTAGTAATGAAAATGACATTAGAACCTGTGAAACAAATTCAAAGAGAAGCTACAGATTCTTTTGTTTGTCAGAGGCTCCATAGAGAACTTGGTGATCACATTCAAACCTTATCTGGAATTTTGTCCATCTCAAGATTTTTTGATGATGCAAGAAATAGAGAAGCAGTGAATACATTACATTCCTTAAATGGATGGCTGGAATTTCTACTGACTGCTTATGAAACCAGACAAGGAACTACATCTGAGAACAGACTAGTCTTGCTACCTCCACCTCAGGGTTGTTGTTAGTGAAATTCTTCAGTATACCACAAATGCAAGTGAACAATATGTGCATGGCAGCTTGAGGTCACGTGGGATACGCATTCAAAGGTGGCGTGTAAGACGAAGTCTACAAGAAATTGACCCTTTGGACGTTCCCTCAGAAGACGCAATGCAATACGTTGACGACTGTGCGGTGTTCCTTTCCCCAACAAGTTATGGTGAGAAAATTCTAACAGAAAAACAGTCCTGATTCTAAGTCTATAGCAAAATAACTCATTGTTTTATTTACTCAAACTTGTGCATAACTTTGACCGTGTCATAGTTTCCCCATACATAACTTATACTTGTTTCATTTTTCTATAGGCATATAGATGGAAACCACAGACTTGTGAGATGGAGGATGGTGTTCCATGGCTGTGTGGATGGTTTCAGTAGAACCATCACCTTGCGTGTTTAGATAACAACAGGGCATCAAGTGTTTTGTCACAACCATGGACTTTCAACACAAGGAGGGCAAACCCCTCTTCAGCTGTGGCAAAGGGGCATTGTCAACAATGCAGGAATACATAACCCAAATATGAATGGTATTTGTGAAAATGATTTTAGTATTGATGAATGCAGACCACTGCCAGAGCTGGAGACAAACTATAATGTTGTTGTTCCATCAATTAACATTTCCCTCAGTGACACCATGATGGTTACACTTCAGCAGACCTTTGATCCATTTGAAGGTGATGGCAATAACGGTATAGATTTATTTTGCGACCTTGTTCGTTTTCTTGAGAGACAATCCTAAAATATCAATAAAGCCTCTGGAGAAATTCTATTTACTGTAATTGTGGTTGTGCAGTCACAGCTTTAAATTAAAAAAAATGCTACTATCAACCTTTACATGCATGTTGACGTTTTGTATATAATTTTAAAGAATTTCTGAGTTGTATTATGTGAGTGTGTTTAGATTTTACAACCATGTTTTGTTTTAAAACACCTTGTTAAAAAGAAAAAATACATTTGTGCAACCACATTTTATTGAGATTTTGGTCATCACAATCACCAGGTGTATTGCCTTGGAACAAGGTGACTCAAACAGCAACAGTCACATGTTGTCCGCTGCTCCTCTTTTCTAGGACAACACCTACAATCAGTAGCGGTTTTAGATATGGGCGACACGGGCGGTTGCCCGGGGCGGCATCGTGGTGGGGACGGCATCACGGGCATCGGCAAAAAAAATTAATAAATGCTCGTACTCATGCTGTCCCTACATCAGCCAGCGCATATTGGGAATGGCATAGGCACCGATTGGTTTTCTATCGCCCATTTGCTGGGAGTAAGGGCGCTTGCGAGGTGCGCCTGCTGCTTGCGGCAGAGGAGAGGGCGGGGCGGCGGGGGATTCTCTGACCGGCTGGAGCAGCATCTAAAAGCCAGCTCGCAAAATAAAACAAAATAAAAACAAAACAACAAACGCGAAAACACCAGACATCATGATACAGACTTATAATTTGCACCGATGTTTTTTCGAAATTCTAAACACGAGAAGTGAGCGCGAGAGCCCTCGGTGTGCCTGCTCGCTGCTGAAGTCAAAGTAAACTTTATTGTCATCTCCGCTACATACAGTCCAGTATATAGAGAGACGAGACGACGAGTCTCCAGTTACAGCAGTGCAAGTAAACAAACAATATATATAAGAAGAGTAAGAAAATAAATATACACTTTAGGACTAGGGGTAAAGGATCAATAACAATTTAAAATTTACAGTTTGATGATTTAAAGTCTCACACACAACCCGTCGAAAGGGGAGGGGCCGGCTGCTTCCAAATAGAGCACATTTCATTTACAATGTTGTAAATCCAAGCCCATTATGTATTCATGATTTGTTCCTGGGTTGTGTGAAATCTCAGAAAAGCACCCAGACAAAGTGAAAATGTAAACTAAGGTGTAGGTGTGTTAGGTTATGTTCCGGTTACCTTCGAGTTGGGGGATTTGTGTTCATACTGGAGTGCAAAATTAAAACCAGTGGAAGATGGACAAGAAAAGTTCAAAGGCATCAGGTGCTCAGTTTAGAAAAAAGAGAAAAGAAGAGGAGGAGAAACGAGCAAAAGATACAGAAGAGCAGATGTGTCACTGGATAATGGCAGGTCATCCTGAAACAATCAGAATCAGAATACTTTATTAATCCCTTAGGAAATTATGTGGGTTACAGTTGCTCCAAGAAGAAATGGTAAAAATAGCAACAGTAACAGACTAAATTCCAAACAATACATTATGTTACAGATTTTAATATTAATTGGTCATTATCAATTAAGGCAGCACGGTGGCACGGT
>NW_005188359.1:35003-47382 GCF_000239375.1 Pundamilia nyererei
GACAGACTGGCGACCTGTCCAGGGTGTACCCTGCCTCTCGCCCTATGACAGCTGGGATAGGCTCCAGCGCCCCCCGCGACCCTGAAAAGGATAAGCGGAAGCGAATGGATGGATGGATGGTCATTATCAATTGTTGATTTGTCCTGTTCTCATTGTATGACGAATTATGATGCCTGTTTGGTAGCCGTTTGCATACGATGCATCATACTCTCTCTCTCTTCATAAGTGTGTGTGTGTGTGTGTGTGTGTGCAACAGTTTTATGTTAATGTACAATCCTTAATATGTTTTGTCTGTGTGTGTGTGTGTGTGTGTGTGTGTGTGTGTATGTGGGGGGGCAGAGGGAGTGTTCACCCAGGGCGCCAAACAGGCTAGGACCGCCACTGCCTACAATTACAATTACATTCATATTCACTGCAATATTTACATTTATATACAAGTGTATACTTGTAGGTCTTCTGTAATGTGTTGTCTGGCCAAAGCATTAAGAAAAATAATTAATTAAAAATATATTTAATTAAAAACAATTAAAGATGACCAGAACATGTGTCTCGAGTTACACCTTTGAAAGTGCATTGCATATCACTATCAAGTAAAATTTTGTAAGTAAAACCACCAGTGATGGTAACAAGAACAGCGAGCTCCCTAAAGGGAAAATTTGTCAGAAAGTTCCAAATCTTTGGCAGACAGTTTGTATCTGATGAGCACTGCAGCTTGGAATGTTAACAAGTATCAGCAAGACCACACGCATTTCCCTTTTGAAAAGAAAAACAAAACAAAACGTTGTTCTGAAGGGGTGGGACTTTGTGAGTCATAATGACTCATATTTCTTTCCCAATCTACCCCAATCTAATAATTAGAATTAACAAAAGCAGATGAATAATTCTGCAATGGTCAGCATTTAGATAGAAGACTTAGAGGGTGACCAGGAACCTAATTGTCTAATATTGTGACGTTGATAATGAGTTTCCTAAAGGCACCATTAAGGTATGTGGATAATGTCTCTCCATCTCTGAGTATTTCTAGCAACTCTGAAGTTAAACCTACATAAACAACATAAAACCATGTAGTTCCTGTTCTTGAAACCTGCTCAGTCAACACTTTATCATTTGCAACCTGGTCTATTTTAACTTAACTATAGGTTATGTAATCTGTGCGTTATGGGTAAGGGACTGTTCAGTTTCAGTTTTAACTGTCATATGCAAGTTAGCACAGCGTCAGCATTGCAATGGAATATATTTGACGAGCAGAAGACAAGTTACTCAGCAGTATAGTAAAAAATATGTGTGTGTGTGTGTGTGTGTGGAGGGGATATTACAGATGGGATAAAGTGGCGGGAGTGAGCAGCAGTGCAAACTGAGCAGTACATGATTTTAGAGTTAGTGCAGTATTGCTCAAAGTAAGGGGTTTCATCTGTATTTAAATACTAAATAAAATGAGGCGACCAGTGCAGAGTGCAGTATGTGTGCTTTGCAGAGGCAAAGAAGATAAATTTGAAGTTACAAGACTTTAAAACAGTTTTTACCACCAAGCCATTCGGGGGTCCAGGAGAGATCCTCAGTGATGTTGACTCCAAGGAATTTGAAGTTACTGAACCTTTCGACCATGATACCGTTGATGGGCTGGTGTTCCCTGACTGGTTGTTTACGATAGTCCACTATCATTTCTCTTGTTTTGCTGACGTTGAGAGACAGGTTATTTTGCAGGCACCACTTGTACAGCGCCATCACCTCCTCTCCTTAGGCCGTCTCATCGTTTTCTGTGATGAGGCCTATGATGGTTGTGTCATCTGCAAACTTGATAATGGTGTTGGACTTATGTTTAGCAACACAGTCGTGTGTGAACAGGGAATATAGCACACATCCTTGTGTTTAGGATGAGTGATGAGGAGGTGTGCTTACCAACTCTCATCACCTGGGGCCTGTTTGTGAGGAAGTTCAGAATCCATCTGCAGATTGGTGTTCTCAGCCAAAGGTCGATGAGTTTCGAGGCAAGTTTTGAGGGGATGATGGTGTTAAATGCCGACCTGAACCTGAATTTAACCTTAATTGCACCTGGAATCCAATACCTTTGCCGTAATTTGGACAGCATGTGGTTACGTCCACCATGTCCTGTTTTCTGATGTACATGTTGAAGTACAAGGTCAGAAATATGAAGATCCCTAGCTATAATACCGGAATGCCTTGCCTTTTCAGGCATAGCTGCTCTACTAAGCCTACCTCCCACTCTCAACACACCATTCTCAAATTTAGGATTAAGATTATAGAGCTCGCTACTCTTCTTCACCTTTTCACCCCTCTGCAGCCTACTGATCTTATCTGAATGTCTCTTCTTTTGACAAAAGCAAAGAACTGCATTCTCTGCCTTGTCAAGTTCTTCTACTGAGATAAATCCTTTAGCAGTGTTACAGAATAGATATATATTCTTAGTGCTTATTTTCCGTTTATATTTTTTTATATAGGCTAGGGCAGTAAAAACGCCACTTTGAGTTAGAATGTGTGCTAAAGGGCACAGACAGGAAACTGCAGAAGGAGACGCTTTGTGCACAAATTTATTTTGCGACCCAGAAAGAGTAATAAGAGTAATATCAAAACTAAGTAGCTGCCGCCATTGTTGGAAACTGGAATTGGCTGGGCCGCACTATGAATTCTGGGATATGGTTTTTAATTTTTGTTTTGGGAGAATGGTGGCTCTGGGAGATTTTCGGGAGGGGGCACTGAAACTCAGGATTCTCCTGGAAAAATTGGGAGGGTTGGCATGTATGCCTCTCCCTCCTGCTCTGTTCGTTAGCAACCCATGTTGGTAACCGGCCCTCATGCTTCAAGTTCTCTCTGTGTTTACCTTACTAAAGAAACTTTCTTGTGCTGCAGTTCCCCGTAATTCTGGGGATA
Source organism: Pundamilia nyererei (assembly GCF_000239375.1). Lineage (NCBI taxonomy): Eukaryota > Metazoa > Chordata > Actinopteri > Cichliformes > Cichlidae > Pundamilia > Pundamilia nyererei. The sequence goes on from NW_005188359.1 coordinate 37,893, forward strand.
CGGGTTGGCGGCCCCGGTTAATACTACAGCCAGGTAGCCACAGTGTAGGGCAAGTTACTTTGAAAAAGTAATTAATTATAGTTACTAGTTACTACTTCAAAAAGGTAACTAAGTTAGTAACTGAGTTACAAGATTCTAAAAGTAATTAATTACTTGAAAAGTAACTATTGCGTTACAAGTTTAACCCTCTGGGGTTGATGTTTCCTCTACATTTCACCTTTAAAAATGCTTTACTTTGCCTTGTTTTGTATCATCCTTTTCAGCACAACCTCACGTGTCTGAATTTACAGTTATGGTTTCAATTTGACACACTGTATTAACACAATTGATCTAAAATCAGACAAAAAACATAAAATCTGAGTAGAAAGTTGTGTTTTTTACTGTAACAACCACCAACATGTTTAATGAAACATATTTCATAACTTTAAATGCAAATATAAATTGTCAATTTTAAAATCCTATGCACAAGTTTTGCAAACAAAAAAGTTATTTGCAGCCATTTCCCTTTTACCCTTTGTTATAACCATTTCAAACTTTACAGAACAATCAGCTGTTCTGCATTCAATAAGATGCCACACAAATTATTTGTGCCACTCCAAAAAAACAATTTCTGTCCAAATCTCTCACATCTCAAAACTCGCTCTCTCTCTTTTTCTGCTGTCTGTCTCTCGCTCTCTCTCTCTCGCCATCACTCCTAAATCTTCCCCCTCTTCCTAAACAACCAAATGTCATGTTGCCATATCATTTTTTGATTGGTCAACATGGTGCATTCTTCCACCAACACGAACAGGCTGTTTTTTGTTTTGTTTTATTATTTGTTGCTCATAAGCAGAGAGGTCTCGCTGCTGTCCTTAGACAGTAAACGTGACAAAACTATTGAGGAAAAAACGCCGCGCATATCTTGTTCATCATGACTCTGGTTTACGCGGCCTATCAACACAATTGAAAAACTGGTACAGTGGGGCAAAAAAGTATTTAGTCAGCCACCGATTGTGCAAGTTCCCCCACTTAAAATGATGACAGAGGTCAGTAATTTGCACCAGAGGTACACTTCAACTGTGAGAGACAGAATGTGAAAAAAAAATCCATGAATCCACATGGTAGGATTTGTAAAGAATTTATTCGTAAATCAGGGTGGAAAATAAGTATTTGGTCACCTCAAACAAGGAAAATCTCTGGCTCTCACAGACCTGTAACGTCTTCTGTAAGAAGCTTTTCTGTCCCCCACTCGTTACCTGTATGAATGGCACCTGTTTGAACTCATCATCTGTATAAAAGACACCTGTCCACAGCCTCAAACAGTCAGACTCCAAACTCCGCCATGGCCAAGACCAAAGAGCTTTCGAAGGACACCAGGAAAAGTATTGTAGACCTGCACCAGACTGGGAAGAGTGAATCTACAATAGGCAAGCAGCTTGGTGTGAAAAAATCAACTGTGGGAGCAATCATCAGAAAATGGAAGACATACAAGACCACTGATAATCTCCCTCGATCTGGGGCTCCACGCAAGATCTCATCCCGTGGGGTCAAAATGATCATGAGAACGGTGAGCAAAGATCCCAGAACCACACGGGGGGACCTGGTGAATGACCTGCAGAGAGCTGGGACCAAAGTAACAAAGGTCACCATCAGTAACACACTACAACGGCAGGGAATCAAATCCCGCAGTGCCAGACGTGTCCCGCTGCTGAAGCCAGTGCATGTCCAGGCCCGTCTGAAGTTTGCCAGAGAGCACATGGATGATACAGCAGAGGATTGGGAGAATGTCATGTGGTCAGATGAAACCAAAGTAGAACTTTTTGGTATAAACTCAACTCGTCGTGTTTGGAGGAAGAAGAATACTGAGTTGCATCCCAAGAACACCATACCTACTGTGAAGCATGGGGGTGGAAACATCATGCTATGGGGCTGTTTTTCTGCCAAGGGGACAGGACGACTGATCCGTGTTAAGGACAGAATGAATGGGGCCATGTATCGTGAGATTTTGAGCCAAAACCTCCTTCCATCAGTGAGAACTTTGAAGATGAAACGAGGCTGGGTCTTCCAACATGACAATGATCCAAAACACACCGCCCAGGCAACAAAGGAGTGGCTCCGTAAGAAGCATTTGAAAGTCCTGGAGTGGCCTAGCCAGTCTCCAGACCTCAACCCCATAGAAAATCTGTGGCGGGAGTTGAAAGTCCGTGTTGCTCGGCGACAGCCCCAAAACATCACTGCTCTCGAGAAGATCTGCATGGAGGAATGGGCCAAAATACCAGCTACTGTGTGTGCAAACCTGGTAAAGACCTATAGTAAACGTTTGACCTCTGTTATTGCCAACAAAGGTTATGTTACAAAGTATTGAGTTGTATTTTTGTTATTGACCAAATACTTATTTTCCACCCTGATTTACGAATAAATTCTTTACAAATCCTACCATGTGGATTCATGGATTTTTTTTTCACATTCTGTCTCTCACAGTTGAAGTGTACCTCTGGTGCAAATTACTGACCTCTGTCATCATTTTAGGTGGGGGAACTTGCACAATCGGTGGCTGACTAAATACTTTTTTGCCCCACTGTATATGTCACCTTGTTGCTTTGTCATCTTGAAGTGGTCATGTGATTGGCTTACCATGACTACTTTATTCTTCCTCAGTCAAGCAGCAGCACTCATGTGATTGTTTTGACCCTTAGCTCCAGGTGTTGTGCCAAAACGTGATAGTCAGCAAGAAAGTGATCGCCGTCTGCCGGAGCGCGCGCAGCTGCTTAAAGCTGTAGTGCCCAGATTACGTAGAGCTACTTCCGTGCAACTGATATAAGATAGGATGTAAGATGTAAGCTGAAGACAGCTTCAACTATCTGTTTGTTGAAAAATAGTAGCACAACCGCACCGCATTTTCTTGTTAGTAACGGTAACGGCGTTGTAACGATAGGAATAGTAATTAGTTCGTTTACTCGTTACTGAAAAAGTAACGCCATTACTTTTAATGCTGTTATTCCCATCACTGGGTAGCCACACCTCTCACTGCACTCACATCCACCAAAACACAGTTCATCTGGACACCTGAAGCTGAGGCAACATTTAGTAGGCTCAAACAACTATTTACCTCAGCTCCAGTGTTATGTCACCCAGACCACTCCAAGCCATTCGTTCTAGAGGTGGACGCGTCCGACGTTGGCGCAATGGAAAGTTACACCCATGTGCCTTTTTTTTTTCACGTCGACTTGCATCAGCTGAGTGCAACTATGATGTAGGAGACAGAGTTGCTTGGTATTAAGTTGGTCCTAGAGGAGTGGCGTCACCTATTGGAAGGAGCTGAACACCCATTCACCATTTTCACAGACCATAAAAACCTTACTTATCTAAAAACAGCTTAACGTCTAAATGCCCGCCAGGATCGTTGGTCTCTGTTCTTTGATCGGTTCAAGTTTGCCATCTCCTTCCGTCCAGGTTCCAAGAACACAAAGGCTGACACTCGTCTTTACGACCCAGACACAGAACCCACTGAACCAGCTCCTGTGCTTCCTACCTCCTGCCGCGTGGCGTGTTTATCCTGGGACATAGAGGAAACCATCCCGCGAGCATTACAGGACAAACCAGACCCTGGCACAGGTCCTCCAGGCCGCCGCTTCATACCCACAGCAGCCCCTCCCGGAATCGACCGCACCATCGCACTACTACGTCATCACTTCTGGAATACGTCTTTGCCTGTGACGTATGCGCCAGGAGCAAGACCCAAAATCAGCATCCCTCTGGCCATCCCTTCTCACCCTTGGTCCCACATTTCCCTGGACTTTGTCACTGGACTGCCTAGGTCAGCAGGTTAAACAGTAATACTCTCTGTGATCGACAGGTTTTCTAAAGCAGCTCACTTCATTGCCCTGGAAAAACTACCCACTGCCACGGAAACTGCAAGACTCATGATTGACCACGTCTTCAAACTCCACCGATTTCCTGCAGAAGTCTCTTCGGACAGGGGACCTCAATTTACATCCCAGGTTTGGAAATCTTTCTGCTCTGCCCTAGGTGCGCAAGTCAACCTCAGTTCCAGTTACCACCCTCAAACCAATGGACAGACTGAGAGACTCAACCAGGAACTGGAATCCACACTCCGCTGCGTAGTTTCCCATAAAATAACATGAAACCTGGTCAGCACATCTCCTATGTGTCGAGTATGCGCACAATTCACATGTTTCTGCATCCACTGGTCTCTCCCTCTCTCCCACTGGTCTCTCATCCAGCACCATCTCCAGTGATGCCGCCACGTCTGGACTCGGACTCAGGAGGCACTGCTGAAAGCTGCTGCCCGTCACTGCCACTATGCGGATTGTCTACGATCACCAGCTCCTCAGTAGGTTCCAGGGCAGAAGGTGTGGCTGTCGGCTAAGGACGTTCCCCTTAAGGTTTCCTCCTGCAAGCTGGCTCCTCTTTTTATTGGGTCGTATGTCATCCGCTCGGTCGTCTCGCCCACTGCTGTGAAACTCAAGCTTCCCCCCAGTTTACGGATTCAGCCAGTGTTTCACGTTTCCCAGGTTTCCAGAGCTTAAGTCTAATAAATATTGTTAAACCACCTGCTGTCTCTGTCCTGCGCCTGAGTTCAGTTCGGCACAGACCACTCAGTCACGTGACAGTATTTTTATACTGGTTATTTCTGGTTTAAATATTAGTCCCATCCATGACACTGATAAAGAAACTAGAAGTTGTTAAAGCTAAAACACCTGGAATATCCCAGGATTGAAGGTATGTCATCAAAAAGATCATCTCAGAGAGAAAATTGTTGGAAATTGTTAGAGTTAACCACTGTGAAAATCTGCATGGGCTATGAGTTTAAATGTAAATCATTTTTGTTAACATAAAATTGGAAAGAATTTATCAATACTTTTATTTATAGTTTATAGTTAAAAACTCAGAACTGGGAGAAATCTCTTTACAGCAATAACAAGGCTAAAAATCAAAGACAAGCGTCTGACCTTCGGACTGTAAAGTTGTATGGTTGTGTGTCTTGTACCCTGGGTTTATGATTCCTATTGATTTTTGAGAATGATTCGTCTGGTTTTTTTGTTTTGTTTTGTTTTTGTCTGTTTGTCACTTTATTTTCTGCTTTGGTTGTTTGGTTTCCATTTATATGTTGAGTCTTCAATCTGTGTTTTGGTTTGAGGCTGTGCTTAGTTAGTTCCCTTTGTGTTTTCATTCTGTTCCTTCTGTCTTGTATCTTATCTTTTAGTGATTCATTGTCTCATCTAGTTCTTCTGTCTTCCCCTGTGTCAAATGAATTTCAGTCACTTTAGTTTTGTTTTACTTCCTGTTTTATATTGGTAGCTGTTTAATGTGTCCCTGTCTCATTATGTTAATTGTCTTCATCTGTGATCCCCATCTCTTTCCTCCTCCTTCATTACATAAATAAATTGAATTGACTTACTTTCTGTTTATTTTTTCTTGTTCCCATTTTCTTGTTCTTTTCTTGTTCATCTTCCATGTATTTCTAAGATGTCCATCACTGTGTTTGCTGTGAATTTTCATTTCTATATCATTTCAGATCTTTGGATTAACAGGCTTTGTTCTTTAGACATTTATGGTTTTTTGGACTTTGAGCTGTTAGTCCAGACTAAACACAAAGTTTAATTCCTTCTTCTGCATTTGTGTCTGCTAAAATTAATGGAAATCCACATGGCAAATTATGACAGAGATGTTGTCTGTGTGTCATTTCCACATAAATAAAGCTTTAACTATATTACAAACAGTTTTCTTTTTGTTATTTTCATTTGACTCACCATCCTACCAACCTGGAGCGTGAAGCAAATTACAGCATTAGCATAGAAACCATTTCCTGCATGCACTTTGCTTTTCCAGTCAGAAAAAAATTCAAATTTCTCTTACTGAAAAATTACTGTAGTTTCCATATAAATGAAACTAATTCTTTCACTGACACCGGTGACACCTGGAATAAGACATTTTTATTTAATCTGAAAAAAGAGGCCCAGAAAATAAACTTGTTGGTAGCAATAAATAATTTTTATTATATATATTTTTAAATTGTGCACAGATTACCAGGAGCACTTGTGGTTTGAATTCAAGATTCTTAGGCCAAATGTTTCCTGTATGAACCTGATATTGCAGAAAAGCGAGTAATAGACACACAGATCTGCAGTGTTCGTTTTACTCTTTGCCTCTACAAAGTGTGAAATGAACACACACAAGTTGCAGCACCAGCATGGGGAGATAATATATTTAAAGCCAGGAAGTTTGTGCATGTCCTGTCATTTAATCTTTACACTATCTTGATCTTTTTCTCGCCTGCATTTCTAAAATCCACTCACCATTGCGCAAACATTTAAAATATTTAAGCCACATTTAGATTCATGAGATAACATCATCTCTTAACCATGTTGTTTTCTGGGAAAACAATCATCTACGAAGATCACTGTGATGTCACCACACGTCATAAACTTAAAAACACGAGTAGGTGTTGTTGTGCAGGCAGAATAATTATCTTAAAAACAAGAACCACGCTGCCAAATAATCTTTCTTGTGAATATTTTGATGACTATTGTTCTTGACCTCTTGTTCAGATTAAGGAGTGAGAAGATATTGTATGGCTCTCAATAAATAAATTAATTGATGTAAAATAAACATTTGTCTTCCTTCATCTACATTGAAAAAAGATTTTTTCTTTTTCCTAGTAACATGTCATGGGTGTAACAAAGGTAACACTAGTGCTTTAATAACAGGAATGACTTAGACTAGCTCAATGTGTCATGATCCTGGGTCATTTGAGTTTTCTGGGGGGGTTTTTTGTCATTTTGTATTATGCTTCGTGTTTAAGACCTCTTTGGAAGTCTTAAGTTGATTCTGTAGTGCCTAGGTTTTTTGTGTAGATTTTAATTGTTTTGTATTTCCACTTGTGGCTTGTTCCTCTCCTTGTGTTTCCCTCCTTCATGTGTATCTGTGTTTCCTCAGCCCGTCATGTCTCTCTTTTTCTCTTGTGTTCCCTTGCTCCCTCTCATCTGCCCCGCCCCATCAGTTTCTGGGGTGAGGGGGGCTAGGGCCCGGTTGGTCCCTGCTCGGGTTTTCAGTCCGTTTGAGGGTTTGCCAGTCCCTTCACCCGTACAGGCTCCTCAGGTGGGCCCAGCAGTTGCCGGTGCCTGTCACGGCTCCCAGGTTGACCGCGGCCATGTACCAGCTCACTCCTGCACCTGTAGCTACTCCTCGGGGGGGCGGGGGGAGTGACTGGTGTCCAGTCTGTCCCGGCACCCATGCCGGTCCCTGAGGTGAGGCGTGCCAGAACACAGCCGACCTACGCACCCATACCTACTCCTAGTGTACTCCTAGTGTAAAATCTGTGTGAAACTCTGCACTCAAGTTTCAACTTACAAGTTCGAATTTTGACCCTATTTTTCTTCCTTTCAGCTGATTGGTCAGTGTCATGTCAATCACAAATTGAACTATCCAGTCATAGAACAGATGGGTTTGGCTGTCAGAGGGGCACTTTTTTGAACTGCAGGTCCTTGAAGGGTAATACAGTTTGAAGCTGAAAGATTTCTATGTAAATATCACATAAGGCTCAGAAGCTGTTGAAAGGATACAGTTGTGGTCAGATATACCATTATTACTTTAGCATTACTTTGACTCAAAATCAGGGTTGACCCGGGACCACTGCTACGAGTCACACTATGCTGGGTGACCATATTTTGATTTCCAAAAAGAGGACACTTGGCCCAGTCATGAAGAACTTTAATAATACTGTTTGCTTAGAGAATATTTGAACATATTTAAACGATGCCTTCTCTGTGTGGTTAATGAATGGTGAAATAAAAATGTCATATAGGCTTTAACATGTCAACAAGGGCAAAACAAAAAACAAAAAAAACCTTTGGAATTAAATAATGGTACAGAAATAAGGCGTCATCTGTATTAGAAAAACTACCAGTACTGGGTTGGTACGAGGGAAATTTCTTTTGCAGTTCATCTGAAAACCTGCAGTTGCGCTTTGGCATCTTTTAAACATCATTATGACTTTTTGGCCACACACAAATCTTTTTTACACATGCAAATCCTGATTTACAAGTACAAAATATTTATGAGCACAATTTGAGCCTATACATGATAAACCTAATAAATGAAGAGGCGCACAGTGAAACACACAGCCGGGTATGAGGGAGATCGCAACAACGCGCAAACGAAGACACAGACACTAAAAACAAGAGGGATGACTGGATATGTAAAGTGCTTTGGGGTCCTTAGGGACTCGTAAAGCGCTATACAAATACAGGCCATTTACCATTTTAATTCCCCTTATGTGTTACATTGTCATCACCTTCCAGTGTAGAAAGATGTTAACTTTGACACAGTGTTTCAGTACTTCTTTATTATCATCTCACCTCCCTGCAGGGTAGTCCCCCAGCCAGTGATCCAAGCCTCTTGGCCTGATGGAAAGAAGTAGGTGGAGGAAGGCAGGCAGATGGGTCTGATGTGCTGGGTTAGGCTGACTCTGGTGTCCAGCTCCATCAGAGCGATGTCACTGTCTTCAGTGTATCTGTTGTAGTACCTGTGAGTGATGATCTGCTTCACACCCCTCTTTACTCATTGGTCTGGTTCTGCACTTTCAATCCCAGGAAAGCCTCCCATTTGTGCCCATTCATGACAAAATAGTTCAATGGGTTTCCTTTTTAATTTGTGTTTTTAGTAACTGTGGATTTCCTACACTGAACACATATGTTCCTTTTCCTGCATTTTTGCATTGACAGAAAATTTGCAACTAATAAATTACTTTTTAGTTTCTAGCCTAATTATTTCATTGATATAATTTGTAACCTGGAACAACAACTGAATTCAAGCCGCGAAAACACATGCTGGCAATAACAAGAAAAAAGAGAAAAACAATGTGCAAAAACGGAAGACTTGTGGTTTATATTCAAGGTTCTCACGCCAAATGTTTCCTGTCTCACATATTTATACAAATTTGTGCATCACATCCTGTTAGTTTATCTTGGCACCATCTCTCTCCTGCGTTTCACTTAAGGAAATGTATTTGTATTCTACTGTTGCAGCTTCTTTGAAATATGCACTCTATATTGCTCTGGTCAATTCTTTTTTCTATACAATTACAGAAACTTGCATGAAACATGTTGTCTAGAAATAGCTCAACACAATAACACTCTAATATCCACTGTGGCTCAATCTTTACTGTTGGGGTTTCTGAGCTCATACAGGTTCTCATTGTCCCTCTGTGCTCTGATATTTAAACTCTGGGGATTCGAGTGAGACTGATGCAGGTTAAAGTATGTCATTAAGCTTTCTGTTTTATCTACAGGAGAAGGACACCTGTCAATACATGCCTGAAGTACATAAAAAAGGGGTTAGGGTCATGAATAAATAATGAGATCTATGGCCAAACTACTGTATTTGAATGCATTAAATGGTAAATGGCCTGTATTTATATAGCGCTTTACTAGTCCCTAAGGACCCCAAAGCGCTTTACATATCCAGTCATCCACCCATTCACACACAC
>NW_005188360.1:0-2686 GCF_000239375.1 Pundamilia nyererei
AGTGTTTATTTGTGAGCATTGTTTTTATCTCCATGATTTTACTCTGTTTGTATCACATGTTTTTAGTCTGTTTTTACATTGTTTTAATCCACTGTGGATTGGCTGGGCACGGGACAAATTAGCTGATAGTCACCACCTGCTGAGGCATGTGTCTGTCCAGTGGTGTCCTTTCAGCTGTTTAAAGGACTTATTAAAAGGAAGCAAGCTGAGTACTGGAAGGAGAGAGGCCCTAGATTGGAAGAGGAACGCATGAAGCCCGTCTGGAGACTGGTCAGCGTGATGTGGTGACCCAGTACCGGCAGCAGGAACGGCGACAGTAGGAGACAACGCGTGTGATTGACATCAGTGCAGATGTTTACCACTGCCTGCATTTGTGAGTAGTGGCTGACTGTTGTTCACTGGGTGCAGCCGTGTTGGGAGAGTGTCGCCATGGCTATAAGCCAGGGCAGCTTCTGGGATGATGGTTCTGGCTCCTATTTGTTTTTACGTACAGGCGATGACGTGAGGGGAGCTGCTGTGGTATCGAGCGACGGACTCCAATGCAGAATGCGAACTGGGCTGGGATGTGATGGGGCTCAGTGGACGGACGAGACTGGGACAGGAGGCTCCTAGTCTGCCTGGCACGATGCTGGCGTGGACCTCGCTTAGCAAGAGGAATTTCTGTCCAGCTCAAGAACACGCAAGGAGTATTCGTCCTGGGTTGTGGGACTGGGTGGGATTTTTGTGCATGAAGAGAATTGTATTTTTACCAGTTTTAGAATAATCTTATCTACCGGTAGTCTCGGTGGGATTTTTAGCATATTGAGAAAAATGTTGTTGTGAATTGGCTTGATTTAAATAAAATTGAACTGCCCTCAATTAAAACCAAATATAACTTGTAATCAAATCTATTCAAATGTAAAGTCATCTCACTCAATTTGGACAACTAGCACTGAAAAATACACTGACATCCTCTGTTTCCCAATTAGCAGATGAGAGGTTGCTGTTTTATTCATGACTCAATACTTGAATGGTTTTATCCTGTTTATGAATAAACATTTTAAAATGACATTGCTTCATTGTATGATTAATTATTTGTCTGTGTCAGTCCTTAATACATACTCATGTGTACAATAATTCTAGTTGCCACAGTCTCCGGAGATCCTATGCTGCGTTTTCTCATACTTTTCTTCACTGTTTACCTCATTCTGCCCAATAAAATGTACAAATTTCTGTTTATGACTTGTTTTATTGTTTGTGACAGACTGGCGGCCTGTCCAGAGTGTACCCCGCCTCTTGCCCTATGACAGCTGGGATAGGCTCCAGCGCCCCCACGACCCTGAAAAGGATAAGCGGAAGCGAATGGATGGATGGATGGATGGATGGACTTGTTTTATGCCATTAATAAAAAATGTCTCCATATGAGGACGTACTTAAAAGAAAAAGTCACCACTTTGCATTTTACAAAGCAAGTAAACAAACACGGGGCTATTTATCACACTTTTAGGTCTGTGGGATAGAAGGATAGGAGCTTTAAATGTTGTGCCTCCATAATTACTCTTTACAGTGTTCAGCGACTGTTGTGATTTGGTGCTATATACATAAACTTGAAGTGAATGAATCCACCTGTTCACAGGAGATCACAGGAAGATGACAACAAACATCAGAAGATCTTATCGTGCGTCAGAGTAAAAGGGTGGTTTCTTGGGACTAAAAGCACATAAACTACAGCAGAAGCTCACATAAAGCAGGAAATAAGCAGGCAGCACTTCAACTGCTAATGCACGTTTTGCACTTTTATTGTTGTGTCATTCACTAACAGTTCAGTGGTGCAAGATTACCATATACAGAATTAGGATATCTGCATGACACATCTATCCTATATAGCGAATGTATTATAATTATTACAAATACAGTAAGCATATTTACATTTGATTTCAAGCTCCATACAATATAGATATTTACAAAGTATGAAAATGAAACCGGTCTGACAAATAATGTACAGTGTTAACGACGTGTTTTTTTTTCCTTTTCCTTTGGTGAACAAATCTGAAAGGGGGCGGGGTTAACTGATATTAATTGTCAGAGGGGGAAAATAGCATGGCTAGTTTCGCATCAACGGAAAAACAAACACACACACAGAAAAAAGTGATGAGGTGAAGAAAGACACATTAAGTGTGCTGTCGTTTTAGATGTCACAAGCTACTTTGTATAGTGCTATATCCCTGATATTAGAAAGAAGTGAAATGAGTTCAAATACACCTTTATTTTGATAGAGTTCAGATGGATGCCTAGCAGTAGATATCCCCCCCCCCCAAAAAAGCTATTGCTTCTAATTCACTCAAACCGTTTTTTAATAAAGAGAAAGCACTAATGTAACTCACCTCCTCAGTCGGGGTGCAGGGGTAGGTCTCCTTTTCCTCCCCCCCCTCTCTCTCTTACATTCAAACCCTCTTTTAGTTCACACTAGAACAGGCCGCCACACCATCACTTGGTTTAATATGAGTGGAACAACTAAACCACACAGACTTTAAATGATCAGTTAGTTGAACCTTTTATTAATATGTGCAAAGAGCTGCAAACATATACATATACACATATATATACATATACACACATATACAGGGAGTGCAGAATTATTAGGCAAATGAGTATTTTGTCCACATCATCCTCTTCATGCATGTTGTCTTACTCCAAGCTGTATAGG
>NW_005188360.1:2706-3904 GCF_000239375.1 Pundamilia nyererei
TCCAAAATAAAAACACCTCTGCAAATGAAGTGGAAAAGTTTGCTCTGGCGGCGCTTCGCATCAACATGTATATGAGGTACATTGCACTTTTGAGATTTGATCTGTGCATAGGTGCATCTTTGACGTGCAGCTCAGAGATCCACAATCCAGCACGTTTCCGTTTCTCTGACCGTCAGGCTGGCTGACCCGAGGTCACGTCAGAGCTTTGTTTTCTATCTATATGTAACAGACAGTCGGTTCCTCTCCTTCCACGCATTTCATACGACATAGCAGGCATACTGCTGGTTGGTTGACCAAAGTTTTTTAATGCCTGTCTACATTAACACATCTCGAGAGGCGTAGGAGCCAAAAAGTGAATCTGGAGCCAAATGTAGCAGCTGCAGCAGGGCACACAGAGCAAATATTTTCATAGGGTAGTATCAGAAATTGGACCTTTGAATATGTAGTCCCTTTAACTTCTTTCCTTCTATTAAACCCTTTGAGAAACAGCTATCCAGTGTACTCCTGATATGTGCTCTTATCATTTGTTCCTGATGCTCAAATACAATCCTGGACTCAACATATGTGGCTGTGTATCTGTCCTTGCTATAGATATGTGTTAATGTGCAAAATAAGGTTAAAAAATAAAGAAATAAATGTGAGTTAGAGCAAGCTAGACGAGCAGAGAGGAATGTGTTAAATGAGGGTTAACTACCACACTGATCCCAGAACAGACCGCATGTACAAATCAAGTTCTCCGTCTAGTTTGTTCATGCAACTGGCTCACTGTGGTGTGATAATAGTGTATTTCTCAAAGCATAGGGTGTAACAAAGAAATGGATGCCTCCTGATGGGAACAGTGAAGATGGTTTGGAAGTCCTAAAACCTCTTCCTTTGTAATGGGCAGCAGTGGGTGACTCCTCTTGTTACATGCCAGTTATACCACAGACAATCCAGCTAAAATTCTCACAGAATTTCTCACAATTGAGAAAGTGTCTTTCCTTCTGACTTTCCCATCTTACTCTTGTTTTTATTTTTTGAAGTACATTTCCTGAAAAGTTCCCCATTTCTATGATCAGAGATGTGAGCCTGATCTCACAGGTTAGGGTTCGGTAAATGAACAGTCATACCATTTATTTTTTTCATTCACAACATACTAGATATTATTCTTTGGTTCACAAGCTGGACCAGCTCTACCAAGTTATCTATCACTGCACTA
>NW_005188360.1:4992-6481 GCF_000239375.1 Pundamilia nyererei
CTAACATTAGAAACAGCCACCAACCAATCCCTTTTACTCCACCGCCCAAAAACCAGTGAGAAACACTAGCTAGTATTAACTTGGAATCAAAGTCCACTAATCCCCAGGCTCCCAGCATAACATACAGTCCAGCACAAACTCCACAAACTGTCTTGCTTCAGCTGACTTTCCTTCACCTTCTCTCCAGACAATCTGTTGTGCTCTTTTCACCACGAAGCCACACTCCTGCTCACTGATCCTCACCTCTTTTTAACCTAGTCTCAGCAACTTTGTCCCACAGCTTGCACATCCTTTCCACCTCCATCTTTCTTCCCAGGCTTCCTTAAAAGCCAGCCTAAGAAATACGATTTTATAATTGCCCAATAAATTAAACTGCCATTTTCAAAAGTGTTATCATCCAAATTCATGCAGCGTGGCTAAATTAAGAATGAATTACAAACCCTAGCTTCCTTGCTAACATGATTAACAGCGAAATACTATCATAGTGGAGGTGTCAAATTACTGCTAAAATAGCTCATATGAACCCTGATACTGAACTATGTATTTATCAAAACAAATGATCTGATATTACAAAGAAAACTAATTATTGCTTTTTACAGTATTAGCCCAGAGTGATGTAAGGCAGGGTGGTTAGTCAGCCGTAGCTTTTTCACATCTTAATCAATGTTGTTGTCAAGTGTGTCTCGTATACACTATTATCTCAGTCACAATACAGCATCTATGAATCACAGTAGATACACAGTAATGCAAAACAGCAGGCAGTCATGTTTGTGTGGTCACTGTTTTGACTGAGGCTAGCTCATACATGGAATGCAAGAAAATGCTGCATGTGTGTGCAGATCCATGCACTGCTTAAGCTTCCCTAGTTTAACAAATGGTGAGAAACAAACAGAAGTTTCAGCATTTGCTGCATTGCCAACATTTTTAAAGATGCTTTTGTACCCCCGCTGTACCTCCTCCTTCTCGCTGAGGCTTCGAGACAAACCGTTCTGCTGCTGCAAGGCCATTGATACTGTTTTATAGATCTCTGGACCCTGTAGACGAGCGCAACCACAGAAAATAAATCACAGGAATAAAATGTGAATGATATTGCCTACACTGGACAGCAAAACCCAGGTGAGGATTATCTAATGCCAAATTTTCCAAACAATGAAAAAATCGTGTCCTTTTTCTCCCCATGTCTAGAGTGTAGAGGTCAGCGAATGCTGCTCGGATCTGCTGCACAGCTTGAGGCTGGTCTGGGAAGAACCTCTCCAGGACTCCAGGTCTGGCGAGCACTTGCTGAACCTTCTTGGAACCAGCCAGGTAAGCCCTGATATCTGGACACTTCACAGCTCAAGAGCGCTCCATCAGACGACGAGCATCCCAGCTCTGCAATTGAAAACAGACAATGAATTCTCTGCTTGCAAGCACACCGACCAACAGAGCGTGACAATAGTTGGTTTATATTCCGCTGAGATTTGACAGACAGAGACAGAAGAATGAAGGA
>NW_005188360.1:8032-9150 GCF_000239375.1 Pundamilia nyererei
AACCTAAATAGCAGGTTGCTGTTTACTATTAATGTTGATTAAAATCACGATTTTTCCTGCTGACACTGCGAAGTTTACGCCCCCACAGGAGCAGTTTCGAAGCTTCACTGCTGGCAGAATGCGAGCTACCAAAAAAGAGAAAACCACTTAAATAGATTATTTCTAACTGGCTGTAGACACATATGAAAACCAAAATTGAGTGAATCTCATGAGGAAATATCTTGTATATTGGTGCAATTATGACCATCCACTCTAATAATACATGTGGTTGGAGGGGAATGGCTGTAAAAAACATCAATAACACTTTCTCTGTTGTGGAGTGGCTGATGTTTGTGATGTAGAACATCACAATCCCCACAGAACCATTCCTCTGGAAGACACTCTCTGCACATAGACAGGACTTTTTTGTAACAAATTCAGCAAAATTTGAATAACTGAAAGTAGTACGCACTCAGATCCAGCCACTCTTGACAAAGGTAGCAGCTTCTATTTTGATATTATAGCTCAGGGTGGCTCAGTGTACTCTCAGTGCCAGAGAGGCGCTCAGCTTGGGTAGAACCTCTTTAGAAACGCTCCTCCTCAGAAGGTCCCCACATGTTTCACCCAGCACGCACAGCGCCTGGCATGTAATGTACAAAAATGTAATGTATAAAAGCAGCAAGCTATCAAAATTCAATAAAACCTTCCCGTTGTGTACTACTGGATGAATTATCATTTACAAAACTCATATATATCCAAAAGCTGATAAAGCAATTTCCCAGCAGCAGCTCTGAGTGAGTAAATGACTGTTTACAGACTTAACGTGTCTGAATTTGTCAGTTCATCAATGAAAATATGAATAACAAATTCAAAAATAGTCCAGCTGATGACAGGAGCTGACGAGTAGCCTAATTTACACCGACAAGTTGAAGTCAGCTGACACTTGTGCCAAAGATGACAAAAAACTATCAGCTTCGTTTATCACAAAGTCCTACTTTGTGATTCTCTGAGACAGTTTGAAAAGCAGCCTCTAAGAAGGCATCCACACAGTGATTTTTCTGTGCTGATAGAAGAAATGCTAGTTTAAAGAGTCTTCACAGACTCTTACAACCCAAAAAAGAAAATAATAGAACTATTTC
>NW_005188360.1:43476-44802 GCF_000239375.1 Pundamilia nyererei
TTTCTCAAACAAAGGAGGGGAGAGCCTGAAACCATTTACCAAAGTCACATTAGCACTAGTGTTCAGCCTAAAAAATAGACAAGTTAAAAGTCATGCATTTGAGTCAATCATCCTTTTTTATTTTTTTTATTATATTATTTGTTTATTTATTAAATTATTTTCGAGACACTGTTAGTTGTTAGAAGCCAATGTTTTAATGATAGGATATGTATGACAGTAATTAAACAACTTAAGATATCCAAGATTACCACAAAAACACAGAAATAAAAATCATAGAATCACAGAAAGCTTGTTTCTCTCCCGTTAGTCTATAGGCCCAGTTACCTTCTACTTTTCTGTGGTCAGTAGCCCTTCGTGTCATATTCTGTCTCTATGTATAATATAGCATTACTAATACAATAACCTGTACGTAAATGAACTTCATTGTGTAATTGATGGCCGTTCCCAAAGTACTAGTCACTTAAAGTTTAAATTTCACATCTAAATTCTCATCTTTGAGTAACTAGAACTCTGAGCTATGAAATAAATGTAGTGAGGGTAAAAGTATCAAATTCTCTGTTATACTTTACATTTATTGTCTAAAAAGCAGTTTGCACTTTCCTCCTATAAAGGAACAAAGTGAGTGTTAAGTGTCGTTAGCTGTGGTACTTTATCTCTTCTATGATGTTGCTGCAGTGTCTGGTGGAGGCCCGACCAGCCTCACGGTTTCTGATGAGACTGCCGTTAGCATGGTGATCAGCAGGGTATCTCCCAATGCTCATGTCCTCCAGTATCGTGTGTCCTACACAGCATTGACTGGAGCTGATAGCCAGGGTCACACTGTGAGTGGGTTCTAGTCATTACATCTTCAACTATTCTGGCTTTCAGCCGGCTGCCATGTGTGAGAATTCCAGGAATTCCATAAGTCCCAAAACTTTAAATGAGTTCTGACTGTGTTGGGATGATAGTGTGGTTTGTTGTCTGCAGGTGCTGGTCCCTAGTGGGAAGAAGCAGGTGATGCTGGAGTCATTGCAGCCAGATACACGTTACAGCCTCTTGGTCACCGCTGAGTACCACAACAGAGAAGGAGGCAGCGGTTCAGCTCAGGGCAAAACTGGGAGTGAAACAAGGGAAAGATGCCAAGACAGCTCAAGTTCAACTTCCAGTTAAGACCGACAGGCTTACATGCAAAAAGTGCAAATGTCCCATAACTTTACCCTTACAGGAGGATATGCAAACTTGAAGGTCTCCTCATATAGAAACATCAGGATTTTGGGGCAGTATTGTTTCTACAGCACTACACATACAGTCATTTTGGTCCAGAGACACAGATTCCTTTCTCTTTTT
>NW_005188360.1:45756-47666 GCF_000239375.1 Pundamilia nyererei
ACCTTGGAGGGCCTGAGATGTCCCCAGAGAGGTGGCGCCTGATACCCAACCTGACATATAGACACAGAAATACAGGCACACACAGACACAAACATCCATTCCCACCTTCATGCTCTCATATGCACTTATTCACAGATTCCTTTCTCTGCATAATGATAGGCTCTCTGAACAATGAGACAGCAGCCAGTATCGGTACAATACCAGTACTGCTCTTGAAACTTGGTTATAAGTTCAAAAATTGCTGGGTGCACTGTGTCTACGTTTATTGCCCATGCTAGTGTGCAAATGACATTCTTTGGCTTTGTGTTTTTTGTTTCTTTTCTGTCTTTTTTTTGTCTCTCTAGCCACTTTGTGGGTAAGCAGTGCAAGTGTGGTCAGGTCAGACCACTCCAGTATCTGTGTGCCATGGAGACCAGTATCTGCCATTGATGGATCCCCTTCTGTGTCTCATTCCCCTCGTTATTCCCCAGTGTATTTAATAAAAAGTTTCTACTGTGCTGAACAAGTGTTTTGCTTATGTGCAACTCTTGTACACCCACTTTTTATGCTTGCTTTTTTATGTTATTATTCTATTGTCTGTGAATGCAGAACAACAGTGTTATGTTGTATAGAACTGATTCAGAATTGATTTTCTTTTCATTAAAATGGTTTCGTATAACACTCACTGCTATCCATCAAAACAATAAAGGTTTGCACCCTTAATTTTAATCCATTTCAGGCCAGAGACAGTTTTTATTCCACATGACGTGTGTTCCATAAATTTGGTACTGTTAACATTAACTTTTATATCCAGCTGAATAGATCTGTAATTTATTACTTTGGTTTTATTTTTTTAGTTTTTCTTTACAGGAAAAGATGGATAAGCTTGGTTTTAGTCCTTTCCACAAACTTTGATTTGTTAAAGCTGTTTTCTGCTTACAGTATGTGAATATCAAATAAAGTCTAATAAACCAAATTATGCCAGTCTTTCATCACATGTATCACTTGTTTTTTGGAGTGGTTTTTTTTTGTTTGTTTGTTTTTTAATTTTGTTATCCCACATGGAAAGTTCCAAAACTGCAGATTTTAGACACTTTAGACCTAAAATGAATGTATATTTATTAGGGGAAAAAACATTTATTTCTCTATGTGACAGTGAGAACATTGAGCTTAACAAGTAAGGTCCAGTTATTTGTTTTAACAAACATTTCAGGCACATCCTCATCCGTCTGTATTAAGAGTGGCCTTTGGCGTCATATTTCAGTTGCTGCATTCGTTAATTGATTTTGTAACACCAAGACTTTAATGTTTGAGACTGCTGTTAAGCAGGTCAAAACTGAAATTTCATGCTCATCTGAGGCTACAGATATACAAAACCCGATTTACTTCACACCAGATCATTTCTCATATGTAGGAAAAGGTAAGTTCATTAAATGAAACTTAAAGGCTCTTTGGCTCACGTCTTCATCTGGATGGTACAGCATAACCAGGTTAAGACAAATACGTGAGTGTTTTTCAGCGTTTTTAATTATTTGTTTTAATTTTATTTTTCATTGTTCACTGTGGCCTGGTAAACATGTTATCAATATATATTTCACAACGCCATCGTTAAATATTTACAAGAAATCAGGCATTATACAGTGTGTAAACTTCAGTCCAGTGTGATTTGGATACTCACCAGAAAATGTAGCCAGATATCAGCTGGGTTTAGATACATTTCAGATAAGATAACCTTTGTTAGTCCCAGAGTTGGGAAATTCAAATTGTTACTGCAGCAGAGGACACAAGGCAGGAACAAATGAACGCATGCAGCGTACCTAACAGCAATAATGCAAAAATAGAAGAAATATAGACTAAGAAATAGATATGTACTTATATATGTAAGTCTATATATCTATATCCATCTATCTCTATATATCTGTATACATACA
>NW_005188361.1:0-1158 GCF_000239375.1 Pundamilia nyererei
CCGGCTCTTTTTAGTGAGCCGAACCGAAAGAGCCGGATCTCTAAAAAGAGCTGGAAATCCCATCACTATTACCCCCACTGGTTATCTTTGGTTGCAGTTAACTTGGGAGGTAGGTGTGGTCTCCCATGACAAGATGAAAAACAATTATCTAGGGTACATTTCATAATGCATGCATATATCAATTCAATCTGACTTGAAGTCTGCTATATTTTAAATTCAGTCTCGTAGAAACTTGGGATCTGTATTGCAAACATGTTACAGTTAACCTGGTTAGTGCAAATGGCTCATTGGGACATAGAAACCTAATATCTATGTCAAAGAATATCCAACCTGTAAAAGCTGTTTACAGTCAGAATCTTTTCCACCTGTATGCCATAAAAATAATACAAAAATCAATAGTTACATATGTTAATGAATTTTGTATTTATAAGGATGTCTTACTAAAATAGCACCTCTCTCAGCATGTTTATATTGTTTTCCTTTCAGAAATGTAGCATAAAGCAGACTTATAAACATGTATTATCAAGTAGCAGCTAAATGTTGTAAAATGTAAGCATGATGCTAAAGTGTAAAAATAAATGTTTCACCAGGTATATTTACTTTAATTCAAAAAATATTTGTTTGTTCATCTTTACGTGCATGTATGTGACAAGCATTTTCTCTGCTAGTCATTCTTTTAAGAAAATATCGCATGGCAATAATTTCCTTGTTTTGTTTTTAACATACAATTTTCCAGCATTAAATTTTATAAAACGGTTATAAAAGTATTATGACATTAATTTTACATTCACTTGGGTTCTATTTACATTTCATGACACAGTTGAATGCAATACACCAAAATAATGTTTAGTGTAATGTAGAGATGGCACGATACCAGTCTTTTATGTCCAATACCGATATCATAAATTTGGATATCGGCCGATACCGATATGAATCCGATATAGTGTGTTTTTTAATTAAAACTGTTTTTTTTAATATCTTGCTGCATTTTGTATAAGTTCAACTTTAAAAAACAAACAAACAAACACTAAAGCTATTCTGTTATACCTGTATGCAAAAAATACACTGCACCCAAAATATTTCATAGTTCAGCAACACTGATCAATCTAATAAACTTAACCCTTTAAGACCTACCATAGAACCAAGTCCGTCAGAGCT
>NW_005188361.1:2870-4202 GCF_000239375.1 Pundamilia nyererei
TTTTTTTGTTAAGATACTGGATGTTGTGTTTTTCTCCACAATTTTAATTATAAGCTAGATACATTGCTGCTAACAGCAACAGGGATGAGTCAGTTGGGCTTGTGAATCATGATTCATGAGTCAGTAAAGTGATTCTCGAGTACTGAACGATTCGCTCATGATTTGCGCATCACTAATGCAAATTTGCAAAAAAGCAGCATATGCATCAAAATAAACTATATCCAGCAGTGCAATATGAGTCCTAAGCATCCCAGAAACGACACAGAAAGTCATAAAGTCAAAGATAACTTATAAAAACACCAGTATAGGCTCATGAAGACCTGATGGTAAAAAACTACATTTTTGCGAAAATGTCACTTCCGGTGTCGGGCAGGTAATGGCGGACATGCGAAAGTTCGCGCTGACGTGTATTCCAACGTAGGAAATGTTATGAACAGCTGATCGGATCGGCAAAGCGTGTTTCTGGAATATTATGTATTTGTTGCTGCAAGTGCTTTTTATGCAGTTTTTGCAAAGCTATATGTGGAAGGAAACTGTGATCGAGGACAAGCTGATGGCATAAGATGTAAGTACAACTCCTCCGGTTTCATATGCAAAAAAAATTATTGCGCTAGCTTACGTGGTTGCAGTGCTACCGGGATTTAAAAATAGTTATGCAAAACAGAGCATGCCGCTCTGACCGGCTTTAAAGGGTTAAACCTACTCCATCCTCCCTATTCTGGTATTTTAAAGAGTAAGCAACCTAATTAATAGGGTTGCAAGCTCCCAGCAAAAAAAATAAAAAATAGGGAACCACCCTCCACCTCATGATGCTTAATCGACGTAATCAACTTTAATTTGATGCAGTGTGAAAAAAAAATGCAAAGAAATCCATTATTTTTCAAGAATAATTAAATAGAGTCAACATCTTTCTTCAACAGAACTGCAGACTGCACAGATGGTACCTTCCCAAAGGAAAAAGTACTATAGCTTACTAGGGTATATTAGACTTAATCTTCTTCTTCTTCTTCCTAGCAGTTCATATCCCGCGACGCAGGGTCCGCTATCTTGCATGCCTTCCTTCTGGTGTAACATTCACAGCCTTCATATCATCCTTGATTCGGTCCATCCAGAGTTTTTTTGGTCTTCCTTGTGGCCTGTTTCCATCCAGATCTAATTGCTGGGCTGTCTTTGCGATGGAATTTTTATCGCTACGGACAACATGGCCGTACCATCGGAGCCTCGCCTCTCGCATCTTGTCTGTGATCGGTGTCACTCCCCATTGTTTCCTGACATCTTCGTTCCTCGCTCGGTCAAGTCGTGTGAGACCCAGAGGCCACCTCAGCATCTTCA
>NW_005188361.1:39217-47309 GCF_000239375.1 Pundamilia nyererei
ATCATAGGATTGTTTTTTTGTTTTTCCTGCAGTATATAAAAATTGCTGTATCTCCAAAATAAAACTATGAAGACACTCAAAATAAATTTCCTGTTGTTGTAAACTATTTTTTGCAAATTTTTTTTGTTATTTAAAGTTTTGAGGGATAAACCTCAAAAAAACAAAAACGATTTTCAATTTTTTTGTAGTTTATTGCACTGTTTTGCAATTAATGTAGTTACTATGGACTTAATACATACATATTATTAAAATATGGGCTGTAACAGTTGTATTGATGTATAGCAACTTGAAATGCTCCCACAAATGGCACTACAACATGTAAAAAAAAAAAAATATAAGCTCTGGCTGACTTGGTTCTATGGTAGGTCTTAAAGGGTTAAATAAATATCGTCAAATAATCATGATTATCATTTTTTGCCATAATCGAGCAGCCCTACTAAGTATGGAAAACAATCCTTATATTTGAAATGGTCCTAGTTTGTCCACATAGTAGTCAGCCTCTAACAAGTGGAGAAAATCACTGAAAGACCTAAAAGATGAACCTAACATTTTTGTAAAACCCCTTGAATTAGGCTGCTCGTATTGTTTATTTGATTTCCGATCCACTGTGGTGGCATTCAGAGGCGAAACTACAACAGCTGGATTTGTGCCGCCTGACCTCAACCCTTCCAGTGCCCCTAGTTTGAGCCCTTGTTGTGGGAATGAGTATCTAAATAGTCTGAAGTTTCAGTATGACGTTTAAACAATTTTTTTACTGTGGTCACATTTCCAGAAGAAATAAATTATTCCGATTTGTTTTTCGTGTAGTGTAACCTATACATTCTCCTTCCAGCCTCTCTCTCTATTATTAAAAGACGATGTTGCTGCACGTTGCCTCGACAGAGATCTTAGTTATATGAAAATGTAAGAATGCTAACACACACATACTCACGCTCTGCTTGGAAGAGCTGTAATAGGATTAGAGAGAACTGGAAGTGCAACTGGAACAGAGACAGAGAAACGGGGAGGTGACAGAGTGGGTCATCCACAATGGAGCATATAGTGAGACATGTTATGTTTAGGCTCCAGTCTGGGCAAAGTTGGGTTTCTGGTTAATGTAAACAAAAACAGAATCCAATGATTTGCAAATCTCATAAATCTTTATTTTGTTTTATCAAATCTTCGCTGAGAAAATATATAATTGTAAACAGGATGTTTGGAATTTGGCAGCAACACATGCCAAAAAAGTTGGGATGGGGCAGCAAAATGTTATTTTGTATTAGCAGAGCTTCTCCAAAACTGTGGAACAATTTCAGTGGAATGCAAATAGTGTGAATATCTCATCCTCCAAAGTCATACGTTCAGGAGAAATCTCTGTGCATGAGGGGCAAGGCTGAAAATCAGCATTAGATCCCAAATGGTCTTCAAGTCCTCAGGCAGTATTGCATTAAACACAGATGTGATTAAATCAGTACATGGGCTCAGGAACAGACAGAAATCACTGTCTGTGAACACAGAAGCCATTTGTGGGTCCAGAAACAGTGCCATCATCTCGGGACCAAAGCCGGACCAAAATGGATCGAAACATGGACACTACGTCCTCTAGACTAAAGAGGAGAAGGACCATCCAGCTTGCCATCAGCACTCACTTCAAGAACACCTGTATCTTTGGTGGTGTGGGGGTGCATTAGTGCCTCTGGAGTTGGCAGTTTTAGAGCAGCATATACTCCCACCCAGATAGATGTGTTTCAGAAAGCACCTTGCTGAGCTGGCCTGTCTGCAGTGCAGGCCTTTAACCACCTGAGAACATTTGGAGCATCATAAAGTGAAAAATATGACAAAGATACAGGACTGCTGAGCAGCTAGAATCCTCTATCAGACACGAATGGGACAACATTCCTCTGTCCCAAAAGTCCAGCAGCTGCTCTCCTCGGTTCCCACAAGTTTGTGGAGTGATGTTAAAGAAGAGGAGATGCTACAGAGTGGGAAGCATGACCCTGCCCCAACTTTCTGAGATGTGCTGATCCAAGATCAAATTCAAATATTACATATTTTTCTTGAAATTATTTGTTTTCTCAGTTTAAACGTTTGATATGTTTCCTATGACCCTTCTCACCCTGGACACAGTCTGTTTGACCTGCTCCCCTCAGGCAGGAGGCTCCGGTCCATTCGCACCAGAACCTCTCGCCATAAGAACAGTTTCTTCCCCTCTGCTGTTGGACACATGAACAATAACCATATGACTGTCCCCGCCACTAACACATGACCCTACGCTGTGTTCACTGTATCATTCCATGTTTGGCACTGATCACCACCTGCACTCATGTATATATCTTTCTACGTAGCACTTTTAATTCTTATCCCTACTTTTATTTTTTCATGTCTATTTAAGTGCTATTTATGACACCATGTTTGCACTGAAGCACCGCAGCAATTTCCTAATGTTGTAAACCTGCTCAACATTTGGCAATAAACCCCTTTCTGATTCTGATTCTATGTTGAATAGATTGAAAGATTTGTAAATCAGATTTACAGCAAACAGCATTCAAACCTTTTTGGAATTGGAGTTGGCTTACCTCTGTTTTCTCTCCTTTCTGTTGTGTGTCCTGGTCCACTTTCCCCATCAGCTCACATCACTGTGTGCTTTGCTAATTTGAGCCTCTTTTCCTTTTCCTCCCACACACTCAGCAGGCACTGAGGTGGACAGGCTGCCACAGAGCAGGAGCCCACAGCATTCTTCTTCACATGTGACAGACCCCGATCCTCTTTCAAATTCTATGTTCTCAACATACAGTTAAATCTTCAGGAGCGTTTCCACCAGATGACCTCTGTGTGGGGGTGGGCTCTAAGGCCCCCTACTGGACAAGAGGGAGCTGCTAAATATAAGGCTGGGGGTGGGGGGTGGGCAAGCAGCTGACTCAAAACACAACTTGGATTTGAGAATTTTAACCGATTTGTTGGTAGTTTGCTAACTAATTTTACAGTACTCTGTTTTCCTTTTGGTCAGCTTCAGTAACTTAGATGAGGAAAAACATCTTTGGAGAAAACAGACTCTGTGGCATGTTGTGGAGAATTTAAAGTCCAAGAGCTGATGAATTAATCATGATATAAATTGTTAAGACGTTCACATCATTCACAGCATCATTACTGCTGCTGTTGTGTTATAAGTCTTTAAAAAAAAACAAAAAAATGGGGTTGGTGTGGGCTTAATATTGTTATAAGTTTTATTCACTTTATATTGTAAGGCAAAAACTCCATAATAAAGAGAAAACCCCAACCAGATGACCCCCTATGAGCAAGCACTTGACGACTGTGGGAAGGAAAAACTCCCTTTTAACAGGAAGAAACCTCCAGCAAAACCAAGGGAGGGACAATTATCTGCCGTGAGCAGTTAGGGGTAAGGGGAGGGGGACGGGACAAAGCTGTTGAAGAGAGCCAGATATTAATAATAACCAATGATTAAATGCAGAGCGGTGTATAAACACAAAGAAACAGCATCATGGGAAGCCCCCAGCAGGCTTAGACCTGTTGAAGTTCATGGTCAGCTAATGCAGCCCTAACTATAAGCTTATTTCTCTGTGTATATCTATCGCTTTGAAGCAGCCTTGGTATCTTTGGGTGGATAGTATGCGTATCAAAAGTTCAGCGGTTTAATCCCCTGTTCCTCCAGCCTGTGTATCAACATGTCTTTGAGTAAGAACCTAAACCCCAAACCGCCCCTCATGCATTGCATGCAGAGCAGCATGCTTATATATCAATATGCTGCACAAACAACCTGCCAGAAACCCTGCTACTGCAGTCCACTGCAGAGTTAACAATGTTTTTGACAAACGTTTTTGAGTGTTGCTGACTTTAACGGTGTAGGTGTTCTGTTGTTTTTTCTCCTTCTGAATGTACAGAAGCACTACTGCTGTGTAGTTTTATTATAGCTAGCAGGTTATTTGGTGGGACTCCAGCTCCCACTGAGTGACCATCTGGACCTCTGAGCTGGTGCATGTACGCCACATACCACTCACACACTCACCACTGTGAGTCACTGATGTAGAACCAATCAGCACAGGCCCAGATGATGTCAGCTAGTAAATGAGGTAGGCTGGGACCAGGAAGAACTAAACTAAGATGACAGCTAGAAGTCAATACTTACAGTAAGTGTAAACTGTAACGTTTTTACATAAACACAATACCTGTGTGTCACCTCCTTTAGCCATGTTTAATTTGTTGTAATTAGGGCTGCCACAAATGATTGTTTTGATAGTCAACTAGTCACCGATTATTTTTGCGATTAGTCGACTAATCAGATCATCATCCATTGGACATAAAACGTACAGCTTATTGCACCAGCAGCATCTGCTCGTATATAACTATCATTATCTTACAGCTTGAAGTGTTTAAGGTATGTGCTAACTAAAAATAAAGACAAGATGATAGTTTATTAAATTTTAATGAAATTTGCAGATTGTTTGAGTGAAGTTTAATAAACTCAGCCGTCTGCTCCTTGCTATCTAAAATATAACAGGACACCGGAGTATATTCTCGAGCATCTCACACTCTAATGAGCCTTGAACCCCGCCTAGCTATCGAGCTGGTGGGTAACAGACGTCTCTGAAAACGTCGGAGCGCTTTTGAAAATATGTGGTGTCTTGATAAACTGAGCAGATATTTATTTGAAGTTTACACAGCTACATTCTCGCCTGAAAATATGTTAAACGTTTATTTTTTTGACCCAGAAAGAATAATAAGAGTAACATTAAAACTAACTAGCTGCCGGAATCCCTGACAGAATTTGTTTCCCCTGCATCGGGGTCATGCACTGGCCTTTCAAAATCATGGACAAACACTATCCCACATTCGTGATTTGAATGATTAGTTCATAAACACTTCTTATAATGACTAACTACTCCATAAATTTTGGAGATGGTAGCTGTTTATACAGTAACGTTACAGTGGGATACAAATAATATCAGGCTGATCCTGCCACAATTTGTTCCCCCTGTCCAAAGACTTCTTGCTCCTGAAATTTTGGAGGTTTTAGCTCAGTACAGTTCTGAACAGTTACAGAAGGATACAAATAATGATCAGTCAAAATGTCATTGGTTTATTTAAATAATCCCATCCGATGTTGTGCCAAGGTCCCAACGCAGGGGAAGCAAATTCTGTTGGGGATACCTAGGCTGTATCCCAATTCAGGGTCTGCAGCCTTAAAGGCCGCATTTCAAGGCCGATTACGTCACAGCGACGCGCTGAAGGCTGTCCCAATTCAAAGGCTGCTCGAAATGCGGCCCTGAAATGCGTCCTTCATTTCCCTGAATTTTAAGGCTGTGGCAGTGTAGACTTCGTGGCCCAACATATCCCAGAATGCATAGCGTGGCGGTGGGTGTGGATAATTTTGCCGAAAAAAAAACGGCGGATGAGGGGCGCCCGAAGAGTGAACTTTAAGTAAGTACTGAATATTATGTCACTTATTTATGTGCAAATGTTTAATAATGAAGAACATTAAAACATTACTGTTGGCAACATGTCGGCAAAGTTATGTGACATTAGTGACGTTTGTACTAACTTACAGCCTTTACTTTAAAATATACGCCGTTCAATAGCTGAGCTTAATCTTACAGAGAATGATCAAAGCTCATGTAGAAACAAACAAACAAATGAACAAAAGATTGTCTCCTTCATTTCTGTCAAACAAAGCTGTATGACACGTTTCCAGCTGTTAGTATCATGGTTGCTAGGCAACTTGGGCAGCGCAACGGAGGCTAGACTGTCCCATTTTATGAGCCTCGCACTTCCGGCCTTAGCAGTCTTCGAGTACGCGGCCCTTGAGGATCGTTGAGGCTGCGTACTTTAAGGCTGCAGACCCTGATTTGGGATACAGCCCTAGTTTGGCACGATACCGGACACAGCTTCTTCTTCTTCGGAGTTTAACGGCAGCTGGCATCCTTGTACATGCAGTGCTGCCATCTTCTGTTTCAGTCCGTTATTACTCTCTTAAATCCTACTACTTATTCCTGCATCTTTTGGGATCTTACAAAGCTTCAAATGACGTGTCGACTATTAAATTAGTCGTCGACGATTTTGATAGTTGACGTAATCGTGGCAGCCCTAGTTGTAATTAACAATACAAATATGAAGTCATACTGTAAAGTCCTTACAGTTTGGCCTAGTATGACCTCATTGTGAGCTGTGGGTAGACTATCACAGCCATTAGTATGACGCACTGCACGAACTCCTTTCACGTACTTGCATGGAGGCAGTGATGCGTTCTAGTCGAAGCTGAGTCGGGCTGAGGAAAAGCTGCAGTACTCCTTTGCAGCTTTGCAGTTTTTCTTCACACTGAAGAGCCTCACAGAGATGTGATGATGTGAAGAAGCGACATTTTTTCAGTGCGTTGTCAGTCAGGCGTCAGTGTTGACCTGAACTGATATCCAACATTCAGCCAGTGGCTTCTCTACAAGTCTCTGCTTCACAGCTATGTCTCCACTTTGAATTAATTTTAATATTCCTGTCAACTTTGTCACTGCAAAACTCTGCATGTGTCTACCAGGTTGTGCTTTTCCACTGAGAGGAGCCTGAGAGTGTCCATGTGGACTGGAGAGACAAATATGTCTTAATCCAGGAGAAAACATTTAAAATTGCTGATACAAAATGGCCAGCAGAGACAGACTCAAATGGAAAAGCGTGATGAATCTGGTCTGGATGGTGGGCACCTACTGTGCATATTTTGTGGGTATTTGTTGCAGTGTGGAGCTTTAACGCCATCTGCAGAGCAGAAGGATCATCTCTACTGCGCTGTCTGTGTCCACACAGAAAGCCTTGAACTACAGCTTCAGGTCACCCATAGTTTGGCCTCAGAGTTCAACATACAGTCACAGTAAAATGCAAGAAAACAGAAATGTAAAAATACATGTCGGCTTGTGTTTTTAGGTATAGACGGTGAGTAAAACGGTTTCCCTGGGTTTTTTCCCGTGTTGTAGTTGTGTGTCTTATTCTGAAAGAAATATTTACGCACTACCATAGCAACCAGAGAGCATTAATAGACCCCGTGCACGAGAAAATGCTAACTTCCTGTTTTAAGACCGGATGTAGGGTTGCACATTTCTGGTAGCTTTATTTTGCAGTCAATTGCTACTGCGAAGGTGGACTCAAAAATCATGTCCAAAATACGAAAACGGAAAGATTACGTTAAGTTAAAAAGAGCAGAGGGTGGGAACACTCACCATTGCTGTCATAAAAAAAATCAAATGATATATTTTGATGTTTGAAGAGCGTAGATCGATTGTTTGTTTACATCAGTGATGGTAAATTTGATTATTTTTACTGAATCGAGTTTGGATGAGTCACTCACCAAAGTGAATCGGGTTCTTGGAGTCATTTGAGTCACTGAGTCAGTTGACCAGAGTGTGACAAAAATTTACATTTTCACGCAAACTTAATTTGTTTCTCCTTTCATGTAAATCCTACTGCTAAGATGAGTGATTGAAACAGAAAAACAACTATTTTTATTTTTTGTACGGTGCGTACTAGGAAGTACAAGAAGTGCAGAAGTGAGAGGCTTGTGAAATGGGACGGTCTAGCCTTCGTCGTGCTGTTCAGGTTGCCTAGCAACCATGGATCTAACCGCAAGAAACGTTTCATACAGCATTGACAGAAATGGAGAAAAAAAATTTTTTGTTCAGTTTTTTTTTATGACATCACTTGATTAGTTGAGTATCTGAGGCTGAGACCACGGGACTGTAAAACATGATTGTTGGGCTTCATTTCTGTGCTGAACAGTCATTTAAGATTAGATAGTAAATAACAATTAGCTGATGTTGTTCATGAGACTAAAGTCATCTCACTGTGGTAATGTAAATATAATATGGCCAATATCAAAGTTATTATCATATTAATCATTATTAGTTATTACAGCAGTGAACATGAACTCTGTCAAACTCTGAGCTTCAGTAAAGATTCAAGTCGCAGTTATTTATATTTCCTATCACCTTAAATCTTCACTCAAAGACACTCAAGTATCTTTGACAGTGTATATATACAGTGGGGCAAAAAAGTATTTAGTCAGCCACCGATTGTGCAAGTTCCCCCACTTAAAATGATGACAGAGGTCAGTAATTTGCAC
>NW_005188362.1:0-2436 GCF_000239375.1 Pundamilia nyererei
AAAGGCAACAACACGTTGATGCTGAAAGTTGCGTTCCCCTCAGCTGTGTCAGAAACCCGGTGAAACTGCACATCATCCTGCTGGTTTCCGGTCTTTATTATTCCCCTCTGGGTCAGACTGTTGATCAGAGTCAGGTCGTGGCTCAGCTGGTACAGCCTCTCCTCTGTGGCGATGTAAACCGTGTTGGAGGTCATGGCGAATTGGCGGATGTTTCCATCAAAGGTAAAGCCTCCATCCTCTTCCTGGCACAGACCCAGTTTTCCCCAGAGAACAGAAAGCAGAGCGAGCAGCAGGATCATCTTGTAGCAGCAGTGATACTTGTGCCTAAGACACCGTCATGCACTGAAGGTCTGCACGGCACTCTGCTCTGAGACACAGTGCCTCTAGACTCGTGCGTAAAAGCGCAGTGCGCCTCTGCTGAAAAGAGAAGTGTTGAAAGTGGAAGGAAGCACGCCCAGTTAATAGAAAAATCCGATTTTAATTTTAGGATTTAACATCATTAATATTTTCCCTCAGCTGTTTTCTTCACTTTCTGCCATCTTCTCAAGTCTGTACAGTTTAGTGTGACAGCAGAACCTGAACAAAATCTAAACAGTGACAGCACTCAGCGAACGAGAAAGCATTTGTTTAACCTTCAGTAAGTTGTTACAAACTGAAGGACGACAATGTTCATCCAGGTGCACACTGAGGTTTATTAATCTGAAACATACCTGAATAATAGTTCTGCGTTACTGTTGACTTCCATTACCACGACAGACCTGTGTTACTTTTGTAAGGGATGACTTTGCCAGTCTTTTATTTGTGTGATCTGCCACCTACTGGAGAAACTCAATATCGCCTTAGAGCCACGTCAGGTGAGAGCAAATGAGCTTTTTCATCTGTACTATGATGTCAAAGGATACACACTGTATGACTTTAATAAAGACAGAATATTTTAATTCGATGTGTTTCTATCTAATTTGAACTTTGCATCAGCTGAGCACAGGTCCACTGATCCCTGCAAAACACACACAACTTCCTACAAGTCCTAATGACAGAACAACAAAGGCGACATCCAGTGTCAGCTCTGGGAAGTTACTTTCTCATGTTTCTGGCATCCGTTAAATTATCACCCACCAAAATATGAAAATATGACTTCTTCTACTCTAACAAAAACCACCAGATTGTTATATAATAACAAAAATTTGATTCATTCTTATTTCTGATGCTAGTCTGAACAAAGTGATGGTCATAATACAACTGTGAAAATGTCCCACTCTGTGCTACCACTGTGGAAACAATATGAGTTTAATGTTGACAGTGTTGCTGTAAGACAGGTCTGTTCTATAGTACTTTGGATAAGTTGGAGAGATCTTCTCAAATTTGAGCTCTAATCACTAGACCACAATCACATGTTTCCAAATCTGTTAACAGAAACTCCAAACGACCACATCACTCTGAGTCTGAGATACGAGAGCAGCTTTAATGTACGGAACAAACAGAATGTAAGAACTATTAAGACTTTTAATTTGTTCATAGTTCATAGTGTAAATGATTCAAAGAGTCAAAGAAAGACTCTGCAAACAAAGATTAACAGTAGTGATCCAGTTTAAAATATTGACCCACAATAAACATATTCAACTGTCTTTCCTAACCCCAACCCTCACTCTGAGCATCATCTAGCTCAGCTCACTGCTCAAGACAATAATTTAAATTGTTGACTACTCGTAGTATCAGGGATTTCCCAGACAGCGGTGATGAAAGCAACACATCTGGCATTATGAAAAGGGAAAATTAAATGCAGGCAGTAATGAGGTCGGCAGTAATGACACCCAGTTACGCTAATCGGAGGTCACTAAAATCAATATTGAATCTGTGTGGAACTTTGCCAAAACAGTGTCAGACTCTGTAGTTTTCTCTGGTCCCCAATCAGACCAGGAGTGACATGTTTAGCCGCATGTTCTCCTTAAATTGTTGGCTTTCTGAGTGGTGAAGAAACTGTGAGCCAGGAGGGAGGGGGTGAGTGAGTGAGTCCTGAGAAATTTTTTTGTTAAGATACTGGATGTTGTTTTCTCCACAATTTTAATTATAAGCTAGATACATTGCTGCTAACAGCAACAGGGATGAGTCAGTGAGTCAGTTGGGCTTGTGAATCATGATTCATGAGTCAGTAAAGTGATTCTCGAGTATTGAACGATTCGTTCATGATTCGCGTATCACTAGCTATGACCAATTCTGTTTACATTATATATGCTTCCCTTAGGCAGTATCATTATAAAACATAGCATACATTTTCACTGCTATGCTGATGACACCCAGCTCTATCTGTCCATGAAGCCAGATAACACACACCAATTAGTTAAACTGCAGGAATGTCCTAAAGACATAAAGACCTGGATGGCCGCTAACTTTCTGCTTCTTAATTCAGATAAAACTGAGGTTATTGTACTCGGCCCT
>NW_005188362.1:3336-4896 GCF_000239375.1 Pundamilia nyererei
AACCGGTCGCAGCAGATGGCCGCCCCTCCCTGAGCCTGGTTCTGCCAGAGGTTTCTTCCTGTCAAAAGGGAGTTTTTCCTTGCTCACAGGGGGTCATATGATTGTTGGGTTTTTCTCTGTATGTACTGTACAATATAAAGCGCCTTGATGTCACTTTTGTTGTGATTTGGCGCTATATAAATAGAATTGAATAAAATTGAATTGAATTGATGCAACAGCATTAATGGTCATCTCTGCCTAGCAATGTGAGCCATTCATATTCAGGTGTCATCTTCGCAATGACTCTTAAGTGAATTATGATAATGTGTAGTGAGAGGGGTCCAGGCTGACAACTACACTAATTTAAAGAGTAGAACAAGAGCTTACAGAGGCCACTGAAAGATGGAACCAATAGAATATGTTTTGCAGGTAAGCATGTAAAAGCAGTGACATTTTTTTCTTTCTTTATTGCCAGAAATGTTTGTGGTGATGTACTGATATACCAATAGCCGATCCAAGGACAAGACTGTGCACCCGCCCATCCAGGGCTACACAGCTGTTATAACTGGACTGTGTGACTGTCATGGTCCTGGGTCATTTTGACCCAGCTTTTTTTGTTTCCTTTTGGTATCACCTTGTGTTTTGTGTTAATTCTGATTTTGGTATTAGTTCTTAGGGTTTGGTTCTTGTGTTTAGTGCTTGAGTGTTTTTATCAGCCCTACCTGTGTCTGTCCTCTGTACTCTGTTTGTATCCCCGAGTTTGTGTTGTAAAACAGTCTGTGAGTTTCCTGTTTTACTTTGTAGGTTTGTGTCTCGTTATGCCCATTAGTTCCAGCTGTGTCCTCTCCTGTGTGCCATTTCCTGATTACCTGGTGTGTATAGTGTGTGTCTGCCTGTGCTCATTCACTATGTTTCTCTGCGTCTCTCTGTCCAGCCTTTGTCATCTGCCATCTCTGAGTTTCTCCCGCTGACCTTATGTTCCAGGTTTGTTTGTTAGTTTACCCAGTTTAGGGTTATGTTCAGTTCTGCCCTCACCTCTGTTATTTTCACTGTAAATAAACCTCCACTCGCATCTCCATCACCGTCTGCATCTTGGGTCCTCATTTATTCTACCACACGACTGCTGCCCCAGCCGTGACAGTGACTCTCAATGAAGCACAAGGTTGCTAGATCAAAACTGGCAACCTTAAAATGGAGATCCTGGAAACTTTCTTTACCTGGATGGACTTGCATCAAGACTGAAAAAGGAGAGCAGGGCCCTATTTCAGGAAGCCGGTTTAGAAAACTCAGAGTGAAAAACGATACTCAGGGTTGAGTAACCCCGAACTTTCCAACTCGGAATATTCGGTTTCAGAAAGGCTGATAAAAATTAGTTCAGTCAACGCGGAGTTGCTTTAACCCCAAGTTAAGCGCGGGCACGAGGATACATAAAGCCCTGATTAGTGGAGCACAGATTAAGCGAGTCACCATGGAGACGGAGGGAAAGAAGGCGCGGTCAATGTATTTTACAGCGCTTGAGGCCGAAATTCTGATGGCAGCATATGCCGATAACATGCAAATTTTGCGGAAAAAAGTAACACA
>NW_005188362.1:38979-41296 GCF_000239375.1 Pundamilia nyererei
GTAAAACAATAAGACACGGTATAACCTCTCATGCTCCCAAAGTGCTGTCTAATACACACAAAGTTTGCAGACTATCAAGGATCAAAACCTCTACCAATCTACAACTAATTACAAAACTCTAAGCATATATAAGTAAATATTTCTAAGCATAAATGACAATCAACAATACAAACTCTAACACTAACCTGAATGGTGATGCGCACATCTTCCCCTGTCCTTATAACTGTGAAGCTGGTAAACTCAGGGTCTGGATAGTAGGGGAGTTTAATGGAGCAGGCCAAGGTTTCATTGGCTACTTTGACAAACATAGTGCTGCTAGAAATGCTCCCAGCTGCAGGTGAATTGTAGGTGAGATACTGCAATGAAATTAAATAAACAGAAAAGACAGCATGACATGACTAAAGCAGGACATAAGATTATGACATGCGTGTGTCAGATGTCCACATCCGAAATGTTCAGAGCTCATGTATGAAAACATCTTGATGTCATTTCAAAGGCACATTGTTTGTGTCTACAGACCAACCTCAGAGCTGATGTTTCTGGGAAGTCTGACATCCTGCATTGCGTGGCTGTGGAAGACCCCTTCAACAAAGTTAAGGTGAGACCCCATGAGTGTGATCTTCCTCTTCCCACTGCAGGACAGGAAGCGGGCTTTAGTCAGAGCAGAGGGACTGCAAGGAAAAAAATCATCTGATCCCACACTCCTTTCAAACAGTTAGCATAACCCACATTTTTGTCAATTCTCAACAGTGTGAATTATTCAAACTGTGTTTTAAACATGATTTGATAGAGTAGTGAGAGATGTCCAAAAACATTTCCTCCAGATTTAACAGTTTTCATTTAATAAAGATCTTTTTATGTTTAGATGTTACTGTTGTTTTCAGCTTGATTAAAAGCTCACTAATAGGAGTTATTGCTATCTGGGACTGATCCAACATGAAAGCATAAGCAAGGTCTGGATGAGAATGAAGGCACAATCATTCACATACGTGCACAGGTAGGGGAAGGAGTTGTAGGAGGTAAAGAAGATGCCAGTTTTATACTAGTAAAAATATTTCACTGGAAAATTAAGAGCTCTCCACACGTAGGCTGCAGTCTGAACACTGAATCATTATTTTAGCATAGATAATATGCCTGTAAACTAAAGTGTGTGATGGACTCAGAAGCTAAAAAGTACCCCACGTATTCATTCTGCAGACAGCAGAGCAAAAAAAAAAGAAAAAAGGCTGGTGACTGAGGCTGCAGAGCTCAGAGGTGTGGACTCCAACAGGAAGTAGTCGGGTGACAGATACTGCTTTCTCAACCATGAGGTTCAGTAAAAGCGGCAGAGGTCAAACCAATGCAAAAGCTTCCTTCCTCTTATGATAAATATCTCTGTTCTCTCACAGCAGGATGTAGCAGCACGTGATACTGCACACAAAAGACACACACACATGTACTGTTTCTTTGGTCAAAACACTTTCTGAGACATTAGCAGATAAACGTTCTGTATCTTCTGTGTTTTTTAGGTTTCAGCAAAACTGAACATACCTGATCCAGCTGCTGCTTGGAGTAATATTGGTGCATGATGGTAATGAGCTGTAGGTGATTTTAGCTTTGCCATGGCAACGACCATCTGGGAGGAGAAGACATACGTTGACCACGCCTTTGATATTTGAACTGGGAATGTGGAACGTCAGACTGAAACCAGTGTTGTCCCAAACAGAAGATCTGACCAGAACACAAAGAGAGAAACAGAGTCACTAACGCCATCACAACATGCAGAAAACCCCAAGAAAGACTAAAGCTGAGCAGCAAGGTCTTCCTTAAAATTATCAAATTGTGTGTTTTTATGAGTTTAACACGTCTTTGATTTCATTTGGATTACAAAGTAAACAGTAAATCCAGATTTAACCCTTTCACACACAGTGGCCACTACAGTGGACAGCTAGTCAAAGGCTGTTTTTTTTTGTATTTGTTTCAGTGTTTATGGTATACTTGCACATAAACACAACAGACAGTGCATATTATTTATTTGTTTGTCAAATTCATGAGTCAAAATGTATGTTGTCCACCTAAGTGGACATGTAAAGAACTCTTTGAAAAGTACATGTTTAGACAAATGAAGTTCAAAAGTCTTTTTTTCCATGTCTAATGATGAATAAAAATACTTAAGAAAAAAATCCTAATTGTGGTTGTCATAATTCATGCAAAAACGGGTCAATGATTGATTTTGTAATCGTATCACCAGACCTGAGGCCATATGTTTTGGACACTCGGGTAAAGAGAGGGGCTGAGCTGTCAACTGATCACCACCTGGTGGTGAGTTGGATCAGGT
>NW_005188362.1:41486-44126 GCF_000239375.1 Pundamilia nyererei
TTTTTAAAATTGCGGTAGTAGTTATACCTACCGTTAACACATTAGCAGTAGTGCTACTGTATTATGTGATTTGAATGGTTCATCATACTGTTTGTGTATTTTTACTCTTTCAGTGGTTGGTTGCAATAGTGCATTACATTTTAACTCTTTCACTGCCAACCATTTCCAGATTTTCCTCCAACCTATGTCCAACCTTTCACTGGTATCATTTGTCAGTATGATACCAGTGAAAGTATTATGGTTTTGATTTTTTAGGGGACTTGCCTGTGTGTAAGGTTCAATAATTCTGATCATCTAATCTGCTGCATGCAGTTGTATGCACATGCACAGCTGCTGCAAATGTGTGCTTGCCACTGCGTTGCCATAGAGATCAATTCAAGTGACAGCTGCTCCTGGGGAGAGGGAAAAGAATGCAGAAAGGCCTCCTTGTAGGGAAATTTTATAAAGTAAGGTTCTCCAAATCTCTCCCAAAATTCTGTGTTTTCTTAATTGACTTCCATTCATATGTAAAGACTATAAGGTTAACTACAAATAAAAAAGCAGAATTCACATTGCTGCATCTCCATCACTTATCTCTGATTAACCCTGAACAACATTCACACTTCCTTTTGTTAATTTTTTTACTTGCCACTATTCTGTTGTTGGATTTCACTTAGGTTGTTGCTGCTGTCTGTTTTTGTGTAATTTTGTACTCGTGACAAGTAGTGAATAAAGAGGCCCTGGTCCGCAAGATCTTCAACACACACCTCCAGCAGAGCTTCAACAGCATTCCGCGGGAGACTGGAGACATTGAGTCCAAATGGACCATGTTCAGCACCTCCATTGCCGAAGACACTGCATGGAGCTGCGGCCGCAAGGTAGTTGGTGCCTGTCGTGGTGGTAACCCCCGAACCAAATGGTGGACACCTGAGGTGAGGGGAGCCACCAAGCTGAAGAAGGAGTCCTACCGGGCTTGGTTAGCCTGTGGGACTCCGGAGGCAGCTGATAGGTACCGACAGGCCAAGCGGAATGCGGCGCGGGCGGTGGCGGAAGCAAAAATTCGGGTGTGGGAGGAGCGGTGTTCTACCTGCACTGTGTATAGTGGAGTGCTGCTGACTGCGACTGAGAAAATCGTCAGGTGGTGGTGGAAGGAATACTTTGAGGACCTCCTCATGTCATGGTCCTGAGTCTGCCGACTCAGTGTTTTGTGTTTCTTTATGCTTTTGTTTATTCTGAGTATGTATTCTGTTATAATTTGCCATTTGTTAAGGTTATGTTCTGTGCCTGCCTGCTCCCACTTCTCTGTGTTCCCTCCGTCTGTCCATGGTGTCACACTGTCTTTCTTGTGAATCTGTCTGTTTAGTTCAGTGTCTTGTCTGGTTCTGTGTCTGTGAGTTTCCTGTTTTATTCTGAAGGTCTCTGTCTCATGCGAGTGTGTTCAGTTTACATTTCCCCTGTCCTGTCAGCTTTGATTTCTCCCAGGTGTGTTCCCCTCCTGTTGCTCATCCCTTGATTGCTGCTATGTGTATTTAAACCCTGTGTGTTCTCCGGCCTGTTGCTGGTTTGTCTGTGTTCCACGGTGTCCTGTTCCTCGTCTGCGACGCTCTGCCGCTCACCCCGTTCTGGTATCATCTCAGGTTTGTTATTTAGCTTTCCCAATTTAGGTTTCTTTAGTTTTGTCATCCCTCATTGCCTGTTTTGCCACTATACCACCGTGTAAATAAACATCACTAGCATTATCATCGACTGCCTGCATTTTGGGTCCTTTTTCCCTCAACACCACACTGCTCGCCTCGGCAGCCGTGACAGTACGAACCGGCCAAACATGGACCCAGCGGCATTCGCACCTTCCAAGGAGCTTCGGGAGGAATTAATTGATTCAGTCTCAAGATGGACTAATCTGTGGCTAGAGCATGAGGGGGAGGAATTTCGTCATGCTCTGGAGGCCCGACTACAGCGGCTAGTTTCCAATCACCCCTGGCTGCTGGATTCCCTTCACCCACTCCTACAGGACTTCATCCTCAAAACACTTCACCTTCATCCCCCAAATGTGACAGCTGGCCTGCCCGGCTTACCACAAGATTCTCTCCCCAGTCCACCAGATAGTGATGGGTCGTTCGCGAACGAAATGGCTCTTAGAGCCGACTCTTTGACGTGAACGACGCGAGCCGGCTCCTTATCGCGACCGTCGCATTTTTTAAAAATTTTTATTTCCCCCCCCCTCCCCTCTTTCTCTCACCCTCTCTCTCGCACTTTTTTCCGCTTCACTCTGCACGCGAGTCTTGTGCTTTATGCTGGGCAGAGGGGGGAGGGGTGGTAGTTGCACTCAATAGTGCAGGAACAGAGCGGGAGGGAGAGACAGAGAAAGAGAGCCAGGGACGACAACATCACATTAGAAAGGTATAGTAATCATCCACAACTATTTTCAGTTGTGGATGTTAAAGGATTCAGAAAGTTTATTCATGCGGGCCCATATGACAGAGAATATGCATGTTCTTTTTGTTTTCATATTATAATTTATATTTAATTGTGTCGTAGTTTGCAGTGTTTTGTGTTGTCTCACTTTAAATTTGTAAAAGGAAAAAGCGGAAAATTGAAATAGTTGAAATGTGAATAGTTGATTTTTGTATTATATGATTTATTTATTACTTTTTTTTTTTT
>NW_005188362.1:46072-47224 GCF_000239375.1 Pundamilia nyererei
ATTAATTAAAGCAACAAAACAACCTGAAGAGCCGGTTCGGAGCCGAAAGAGCCGGCTCTTTTTAGTGAGCTGAACCGAAAGAGCCAGATCTCTAAAAAGAGCCAGAAATCCCATCACTAGTCGCCC
Source organism: Pundamilia nyererei (assembly GCF_000239375.1). Classification (NCBI taxonomy): domain Eukaryota; kingdom Metazoa; phylum Chordata; class Actinopteri; order Cichliformes; family Cichlidae; genus Pundamilia; species Pundamilia nyererei. The sequence goes on from NW_005188362.1 coordinate 46,199, forward strand.
CTTCTCCCAGGCGGAAGTGACGTCCACACTGCCGTCAGTTACCGGCAGATTCAGTGAGTCAAGAACAGTGTTTTTGTTTTTTTTTTTGTTTTTTTCTGCTCCATCTGAGCCTGCATTCACGAACACTGTCAGTTATTCCTGAGTCTAGAAATTCAATGCCAGTTTACTCAGGTTTATTCAAATTTGAAAAGATTAATTTAGAAACAGTTAATACTTTGTCAAACACTTCAAAGTCTGTTAACACCCGCTCTGAGGATTTAAAGGACTACTTTCATTTTGCTTCTTCCGAGTCCAGTGTTATGCTAACCAGGACTTTTAGTCCGAAATCTGAAAATGAGAAGGACTATCTACTGACTGCTCAGTCAGAGCGTGGAACTCTTCCCACAAAGACTGGTTCTTCAATGTCTGCAGCTCAGTTAGCCGCCCGGCCAGAAGCTCAGTCTCCAACTCCACCACCGTTGTCATCCCAACCATTATTTCAGTCGCCCTCAGTTCAGCCTCATGTTCAGCAGCCACTAGCCCTGCGTCACTTGCTCCTCCTGTACAACAATTCAAGTCAATTCAACCTGAAGTGAATTGTTTTTCATCCATCCATTCTAAGCAGAGAGACAAACCCATTAAAACTTATCATTCCTCAAAAGCTGTCCAGTTCTGAGACTATGATGCACTCCAGGGCCTCCCCAGAGGCTGGGGTTCAGCCCCAGCAGACTCTGGACCCCTGGAGGTTAAGAAGCCAGCTGAGGACTGCACCTGGCTGTCGCTGCCTGAGCAGAGTCAATGCTCTGCGCAGCTGCAGTCTGCTATGTGTTTGCCAGAGGCCACCGTGCCTGCTGGTTCAGCCCTGCATGTGCCAGGGGCCCCTGTGCCCACTGGTTTTGGGACTGTTTTTGCTGAGTGGCCCGAGGAGCCCGTCCAGCAACCTGCCTCGTCAGCTGGGGGGCCCGAGGAGCCCGTCCAGCCACCAGCTGCTCTACCATCAGCTTCACCCACGCTGTCGCCTGGTCCAGCGGCAGCCTCTTGCGCCTC
>NW_005188363.1:0-1145 GCF_000239375.1 Pundamilia nyererei
AATAAACACCAAAAGTCATAGCCCACATTAGCAGAAAGAGCAGAACAGTTTAGAGTTTGAACGGAGAAAATCGGCTGAAAACTGAGGGAGTAGTTAAGCGGCAAAAAACGTACGGAAGCAACCAGAATAAAGTTTAATAAAGTATAAAGAGAAACAGGATCTCAATAGTGTGGATGCCTATTAAGGCATCCACACAATAATTACTTCTTCCAAACCATCAACATGTCTATTAAACCCCATCCCTACAAGACTGCTCAAAGAAGTCATAGCATTAATTAATGGTATAACTCTTTTTAAAAATTTGATCAATTTATCTCTATTAACAGGCTCCTTACTACAGGCATTTAACCCTTTTAAGCCCAACATAGAACCACCAGACCTCATCTTTAGATTTTTACATGCTGTAGTGCCATTTTTTTTGAGTATTTCAAGATTCTATGCATCATTACAACTGTTATATCCTAAATCTTAATAATATGTATGCATTAAGTCCATAGTAACTAAATAAATTGCTAAAGAGTGCAATAAACTACAAAGAAATTGAAAATTGTTTTTGATTTTACACATTCTTCTACTCAAAATTGCAAATGCAAAAAAATGCACAGTGTCTTTAAATTTCATTTTTAAGATGCACTATTTTTTATTAACTGCAGCAAAACATGAAAATGGATATTATTGTGCACAATTTGCAAAAACAGCATGTGCATCAAAATAAACTATTTCCAACAGTGCAATCAAACCTAAGCATCCCGGGAACAATACAGAAAGAGGCACAAAGTCAAACATGACTTTCATTAGCAAATGAAATGAAAGTCAAACATGACTTTCATTTCCTGGAGAGGAAAAAAAGACAAACAACAAAAAAAATACCTTTCCCATGAAAATGATGTCACTTCTCTTTTTCGCAGGTAATGACAGACATGTGATTGTTTGTGCTGACAACGTGATGTTGTTTATTCCAATGTAGGAAGTGCTATGAACAGCCCGATCAGATTGACAGAGCATGTGTCTGGATCATAATGTTTTTATTGTTGCATGTGCTTTTTATGTGATTTTGTCAAAACCATTAGTAGTTGGAAACTGCAGCTTGGGACAGGTTGAATTCATGATACAGTGGCTTGCAAAAGTATTCGGCCCCCTTGAAC
>NW_005188363.1:3988-5251 GCF_000239375.1 Pundamilia nyererei
CTGGCTCCAGGGCGGGGCCCCGGTAACCCTATCCCGGGCAGGGTAAACTGTTCCCTCGGTGTCCTTTTCATAAGGGTCCTGTGAATCGCTCTTTGTCTGGTCCCCGAACTAACTAACTATTTTTAAAGGCAGTTTATAAGGAGGTATCATAAGAAGGAACTGAGCGCGATTTACTAATATATAGAGTTCAATTCAAAGCTATTTGGTGATTGGACTCATATGGCTCAGCACAGTGAGACTGAATCCCAGCAGTGACAGGAATTAGGGCAGGAGACCCTGGAATCTAGATGCTGGTGGTGGTCAAGATAAAGATGGAGGCTTGGATGGAGCTCTGAGATCCTTGTATGAGATGGAGTTTGGGTAAAGGTGGGTTGCACAAAGAATGGAGGCTGACTGGCTAGAAGAAGGCTGTCAGAAAGAAGACCCAGGAAAGCAGACAGATGAGAGCTTCCTTAGTGAACTTACGAATTAGGTTGATTTTCATGTGCAGGTGAAGCCTGTTACCTCTTTATTCCACGGTGAATCAAGCAGATAAAAGATTTGGAGTTCAACTTTCATTTGTTTACTTTACCCTGGAATTCTGAGCATGAAGTCCAAAGATGTTTTAATGCTGGATACACTAGAATTGTGCATGAGACCACAAGAAATCAGTACATGAGCATGTGTTTTATGAGATAATAGTGGGATGTTCTTGCTTGTTTTGTTTTTGTCTTGGTTTGTTTTTGTTGTTTTTTTTTAGCAAAATGTGTGAGCATGCTTCTGAATTCATCGCGCTTCATTTTACTTCCACGGGCATATCAACTGTATGACAGGTCCCAGTGAAGATATTTTGGGGCTCATATTGTTCTGGAGCAAACACAGCAGTAGCATAATAAATAAAATCAATAGTATAATTTCAGCTTTTGATCAGCATCATGGACAACAACTGCAGTCAGAGGTGAGCAGAGAGGGGCAGTAACGCGTTACTGTAATCTGATTACTTTTTTCTGGTAACGAGTAAAGGGATTACTATTGCAAAAACGGTAATTAGATTACCGTTACTTTCCCGTAGGAACGCTGCGTTACTGCATTACTAAAACCATGATTTTTTTTGCGAAAATGTCTCATGACAGCGACATAAGACGTTGGTGACAACAGCTCTCTGCAGATCAACGGTGGATCATATATCGAGTGCGGGAGAGCGTATGAGCGTGCAGCGTTTAAAGCGTGGAAGTACTGACCTTATTTTGAGTTTGATTCCATAAAAAGTGACAAAAACATTAG
>NW_005188363.1:6914-8346 GCF_000239375.1 Pundamilia nyererei
TCCATTCGCACCAGAACCTCTCGCCATAAGAACAGTTTCTTCCCCTCTGCTGTTGGACACATGGACAATAACCATATGACTGTCCCCGCCACTAACACATGACCCTACGCTGTGTTCACTGTATCATTCCATGTTTGGCACTGATCACCACCTGCACTCATGTATACATCTTTCAACGTAGCACTCTTAATTCTTACTCTCATGTATATATCTCATGTATATCTCATGCACATATCTTTCCACGTAGCACTTTTAATTCTTATCCCCACTTTTATTTTTTTCCATGTCTATTCAAGTGTTATTTATGACACCATGTTTGCACTGAAGCACCGCAGCAATTTCCTAATGTTGTAAACCTGCTCAACATTTGGCAATAAACCCCATTCTGATTCTGATTCTGATTCTGATTCTGATTCTGATTCTGATTCTGATGCTCTAATCCCACATCATATTTTTTAACTAAACTACCAAAATCCCCCAAAGAGATTTAGCTTTGCTGAAGTAACACAAAGACAACTGTGATCTCTACAAGCACAGAAAAAAAGAGAGAACAACAGGTCTTCGCAGACTGGATGAGGTCATCATGACAAATAATCACACTCATTTAAAGAATTGCTCGCTCAATGAGCTTTTCCAGTGGACCAGCTTCTAGATGTAGCACGCACTCACACATGTATTGCAACATATTATTTTTAACATAAATTGGTAGCAGTGTTTCAGTCCTTCACATAGACACAAAGGCAAACAACTCACCCATCAGAACTTCGTCTTTCAAGCCTTGCTCACAGCAAAGTCAATGACAGCATTGCTCAGATCCAAAGTCCTGACAGCAAACTCATCCTCTCTCTGCTCTCCTTCCTCTTCTGAGAACCACTTTCATGATTTACTTTCTAACAATAAGACAACAAAACATGCGTAGTTGATGTTTGCGGGGTTTTTCTTAAATGAGAGAGAGACAATGGTCATGAAGGACAGATTCCAGACCTACAACATGGTTTCCACATCCAGATTTTTCCAAACAGGTGCTTGTTTAAATTCATTTCATTAGGGAAAAACTGATGGAACCTTGAATTAAACATAGTGTATCTTATGCTATTTATATTATCAAATATCCACTTTACAAAAGTAATGTGAATAAAATTCTCCAATGTTGTATGAAGCAGTGTTCCTTTGACTTCTTTTGTGTGACTCAGCTCCTCTGTCTTCTGATGCAGACGCATTGCCTATGCTCACCCGGTTCCACATTACTAAGACCCATATTTTGTTGGGTGGTGAATTTGTAGATACATTGAGCCTCCACAGCCTCTAGGTGGCCCTCAAGCTCAGCCTCAGTATCTTTGGGGAGAATTAAAATGACTTGTCTTCATTTGTGGCCAGACAAGATGGCGGCGCGCACGGGTGCAGCGGCTCTTAGCTCTCCAGTTTGGTGCTC
>NW_005188363.1:34917-36135 GCF_000239375.1 Pundamilia nyererei
GCACAGAGTGGTGCATTCAAGGAGCGTCAGCATAGATATGGTGAGTTCAATGACGTAGGACATATCAATTTCCCCAGCGCAAACACTATCTATAAACAAACCACTACACTTCAACCAAGCAAATAATGTGTAAACAGCTTTCTAACACAGTCAGTTCAGCATAACAGGAGTGTTCCAGTTATCTGGGGGCAAATGAAGTTCAAAACTGCCAAGCTTTCTTTGGATTAACTTGCTAAACAAAACCTAAAATCCCAGTTCGTAGGCGTCTTATCAAGCTTATCCTTTAAGCTTGGCTCCCTGCTTTAGAGTGTGTAGGTGGCCTTAAGTTAAGTAAATATTTGCGGATCACGAAATTCATGAAACGTGAAACGTGAAACATGAACATGAAACGATCCGTGTGAGTTTCCGTCAAAGGCTGATGATGATAAAATGGTGATTAATCCCCCCTCCACACATACACACACAATCCCATAATAATAATAATAATAATAATAATAATAATAATAATAATAATAATAATAATAATGATGATAATAATATGCAACAGTCCTGCAAAAAATTGGAATAAATCGCACTGAACAGTAAGATGGTATTTATTGGTAATTATTTTTTTCTCAGTGGGTAAACTGAAAAATAAAACAACAAAAAAATGACATAAAATATTCCTTATCAGATTATAACAACTAATAACAACATTTACCTTAATTATACTATATCAAATATTTTCGAACCCAAAATTACTCACTATTGCAAAAGAAAAATAAAAAAATAAAAAATAAAAAGGGCAATTTACCAAGTCTTGAAAAATAAAACTGAACAAAATTGTACACACACTGTACACTAGTGCGTGTACAGTTTCTTGTCAATTTTAAATACCATGTCCAGACATGGTTCTTTATTATTAGTGTTGTAAAGACTCACCTTTCAGCACAATCACTTCACCAGATGCATCTTGCTTCCATTAACTGAAGATTTAAGATGTTCTGGTCGTGAACGGCAACCCCCTGCCTACCTACAACAGTATGAAGTTCAGTATCCTGGAGCTAGAAGTGCTAGATGTGAGACAGGGTGTCAAACTGAACGCCAGCATATTGACACAGACACACATGGCCTGCAGGATCCTGACGGACAGGCAGATATCCAGACAGAGACTGTTACGGATTCAAATATTGGGGATGGATACAAGAGGAAAAACCAAAATAACAACACTGGTCCGGC
>NW_005188363.1:36872-38622 GCF_000239375.1 Pundamilia nyererei
TGTTTCCCCTCGTCTCCCCGTATGTATTTCCTCGGACCTCCCTGTATCTTCGTTTCTGGTTTGTGTTGTTAGTTTCCCCAGTTTAGGTTTCCGGTTTCATGTTCACCCACCATTGCTGTTTGTACCCACTCCTGTAAATAAATACTCACCTGCACCAGAGCTGCCGCCTTTTGGGTCCTTTCTCCAACTCCACAGGGCAAACCGTGACATTCTAATTCAGGAGAATAATGCAAACTAAAACTACATAATAATTCACAATCTTTAATTAGGGGTCTAACATAATCCCACAAGACACACCCTGCTCCTTTACCCACCAATCAAGATGAGGTGATGAGGAACTCCTGATTACGATGAGGAAGATTAGGCAATTCATGATTCATTTACAGTATCTCCTCCCCGTTCTTGCAGTTCCTCCAGATCTTTAATTTGCACTGTCTCATCTGATGAAATCAAATCTTCCATTCCTCAAACGCATCTGCAACATGAGCAGTTCCCAGTGATTGATTCAGCAACCTGTAAATCACCCTCTCAGCTCCCACAGATTAGTCGTCATTCTGGTACAGTTCCTGCTGCCAGCCCTCCTTCATAGAATTCATCAATATTAGATGCTGCAGTTCCTTCAAGTGGTTTGCCTAGACCAGTTTTTCCTACACAAGATGACACTCCCTTTAACTTCCCAGCCACACCGCTGCAGGATCCTTACCAGATCCCCTGTGTTCAACCTGATGTTTCGTCCTTCAACCAGCCATGTGCCCGTAAGTATTCATCTCCACTCACAACAATTCTACATCAAATACATCTGATGATCCGGTACAGCCAGCACAGCCCATCATAACGACTAAGGCAACATGCGCATATTGCTGCTCACTTGAACACCACATCAGCAAGTATCCTGAGTTTATTCACAAAACAAAGGACGAGAGAATAAACTGGATAAAGAGGAACAAATGGTGTTGGGGTTGTGCTAGGACTCATCAGGCTGCAAAGTGTGACCTGAGAAAAGACTTTGCCACCTGCATGGGACGACATCTACAGAGCCTGTGTGACGTAAATCAGAGACCTAGAACGGAAGTTAATCCTGTAGTGAGGACATTGTCAATGTACCATGCTTCTGACATCAGCTGCGCAGCATCTCCACCTAAGTGGGAAAGCTGAAAACATATCACTCAGAACTGTCTGTCAAGAAGTTGAAAGCATTCAAGGTTCTTTAAGTTTCAAGATCTCGCCCATTTCACACCCAGAGAAAACTTTCACAATTAATAATGCCTTCGCTACAAGTCAGTTAGCACTTTCAGAACACACCTACCTTATATTCTCGCTCCAAAGGAAATACAAGCAGTCCAAGGTATCCCATTACCATCTGTTAATAAAGTAGCTCCACTACTGCTTATAGGCTCTGATCATACTCACCTTATCATTTCTACTACTCCAGTCAAAACCCACTCAGGATGGACACTCCAAGGTCTGATCACAGACTTCCATTCCCAGAGTAGTTACGCGCATGTCCAGTGTGTGTTCACATCTTCAGTTTCAGTTCAGGTTCAGGAAAACCACTCCAGCACATCCTCATGTCCGCTGATGGCTCTAGTGAGTTTGTTCAGCCAACTCCTACTTTACCATCACCAGTTCCACCGCCTGTGGCTGCCATGCAGGGACTTGCAGAGAGGTTTAAAGGGGCGGGTGCTCAAAGTTAAAAAGGGGCACATTGAACCATGCTGAATAACAACAACACACATTCATCAAGAATCTA
>NW_005188363.1:39427-40787 GCF_000239375.1 Pundamilia nyererei
ATATTATAATTATAATAATTATTATGTGGACATGCATATTAGATCGTTTTTTAGTGAAATATAATCCCTCCAGAAAGGCAGGAAATGCCCAGAAACTTACTTTAAAACTAAATATGTTCCCTAAAACGGTGACAGAGCTACAGACCCATGACAGCCTTACACAGGTAGCCAGCAGAAGAACCTAAATCCCGTGGACCAATGTTTATTATTACCTATCTCTATTTCCAATGTGGCAAGTCATTCATAGATATTGTTAAAGTTTTGGCGATTTTCCTCTATAAAATTTAATTGACTTTTTACAGTGGCCTGCTATGGTTAATAGTAACATATTCCAGTCATGAGTGATATCAATAGTTTTCCTCCACTGTAGCATTTGGCATTCCCAATAATATAACATGATACCTTAATCAAAACACAGCTAATATAGCACAGTTTTCTTAATGCAAACATCAGCAACTCAAAATCAGCAACCAAAGTGTTAAGTCTGCAGTTCATACTTATGTGAAGCTTCAGTCTCCTCCTCCAGTCTCTCTTATCCTCCTGCTCCTGAAAAAACAAAACAAAACAAAGCGAAGCATCCACCCTTCTCTTGCCGGCTGGGTGGATTGTTTATTGGTATTTACTAATCCTAAAGTTGGTGCAGTCTTTGTCTCAGTATCAAGTCAGTTAGTTTTAGTCGTCAGTCCATCACAGTCCATTCACATGCATTCATCCACACACATTCATACCAGATTTTGCTGATAATGGAGTCTCCCGCGCAACCTATTCGAGGCTCCATCACCAGCAAGATGACGTCATCATTTTAAAAGGAAACAATTCTTTGTTCTTTTGTTCTGGATTGACTCGCTGCAATCCTTTTAGATCAGTGTTCCCTATAAGTGAATTTCTCCCAAGCCAATTACAATCATGGAGAAACACACTTTGCAACTGTTTACAGTAATAATATTTTATAGCGCTTTAAATCTCAATCTTTCAGGCCTGGTTTAAAGAGCTGATTGTTAAATCATAAACTCACAAAATATCAACATATCACCACCTCACCACCGGTGGATCATACCTCTCAGATGTTTTTTATCTCAGTGCACTGTAACAAAAACGAAAACAGACATAACCAACAAAGTACTAATAAAATAACACAAACTAGGGCCCGTTGCAGACATGTCCAAGCATAATACTATCCCTCTCTCGCTTACGAGAAAGAACACAAGCCAAAACTCACTGATCAAATCAAGCTAGCGCTAAGCAAAACCAAAAAATCAACCAAAAGTTCACAGGAACGTTTTGCCTCCTGCCGGGACAATATTGTGTGGGAATGAGAAGCTCAGGTGCCGTAACACCTTTTGTTCCTCCTTGAATTAAA
>NW_005188363.1:41380-42911 GCF_000239375.1 Pundamilia nyererei
GCCGCTGTGCTTGTGGGGGCAGTTGGTCCAGGTCCGCAGCTTCCTGTATTAACACACTAAGAGATTTATTTAATTTCATTTTCATCACCGTTAGACAGATAAGCAGGCAACACGCCTACCTTTTACAGCGTAAACTGCACGCCAGTCTCTCAACACATTCTTCTCTCTACTTAATTTCACACTCGTCAGGGGACAGGCACACAACAATTTCAACCACTGAAACGAGGAATTCAACCTTTCTGTATTTCACCTATGATAGAACTCAACCTTAGATGTAAAAGCATTCTCTTGTTCTATTCCAGAATAAATGTGAACCCGTGATTACTCGGCCGATTCAGTGATTTATTCTGGGGCTATGCGGGAGTCCTCAGTTCCCAAGTTGCCAACTTAGCACTTAACCTGCCTGCACGTCTACAGACAGGGGGGTTGCCAAACCTTGAACAAAATAGTTTCCACAGGTACACTAGGCGTCAACCTTGGATCTTAAAGCATTCTCTTCGCACTAATGTCCTCCTATTCAAACACATCAATCGTCACTGTCACTGTATTCACACTTCACACTCACAAAAAACACTCAGAGCGCGCGTCACTCACACTCAAAGCGGCACCCGGAGCGCGCGTCACACAAAACAGCACCCAGAGCGCGCTTCACAGCTCCGCACCCACAGTGAGACACACAGAAAGCGCTCTTCATCAGCAGAAATTTTCACAGAAACCTCTGAGCTCAACTGTTAAAACTCTTCTGGAGCACAACAACCAAAGATCAAAATACCCTTTTCTCTGCGCTTATGGCCGCCACAACGGGGCAAAATCGCATCATAAAAGTGATGCCTGCGTCCCCTGAAGTTATTACTGATACCATAAACCAGGTTTTGCTCTATGTACTTCTTGGCAAGTAAAATTTTACTTTGTTTTATGACCGCAGCCCTTGAGACTCGACAGACACCATAAACCACCGTCCAACCTCTATTCAATGTACTGAAACCAGCACCAAACACTACTGCACTTCACGGCCGCACCACCGGAACACGCCCGTATCATAAACCAAAACCTACGGACGTTGCCAGCGTTCAACTGCACTGTAAGCCAGCATCTGCTTTACCTTAAATCAACTTCTATTTCATAGCCGACAGGAGCCAGGGTTTAACCGACACCATAAACAAACTTCAAAACCTCGACTTCAAATGTACTGAACTTATGGCTGCGTCTCCAGAAGAAATTCTAATGTATTATTGCTACAGAAGCCAGTTTTAGACAAAATTAAATGTGGAAGGTAAAGTGGCTGCAACTAGCTCAACGTAGTATCTTATTAGTTTCTCGGTAGAAGCAGTTTATTTAACACACTGGAATTCAGCCTCAACTTATGTTGTTAGTATCTTGCGCCAAAAACCAGACACCGACAAATTTACTGTGAAAATATGTGTAACTCAGTGAACAGATTAATTTGGAAAGCCCAATATGCACATTTGGTATTTATAATACAACAGGCTGTGCTTACCTTTTTATATTTGGACCGGTCCTCTGTTCACCT
>NW_005188363.1:43976-47090 GCF_000239375.1 Pundamilia nyererei
CCATCTCTCCTGTGGACTTTTTAATGTCTACAGTCTCAGATCAACACAGCCCTGCCCTTCCCATATTAGATTCTTGATGAATGTGTGTTGTTGTTATTCAGCATGGTTCAATGTGCCCCTTTTTAACTTTGAGCACCCGCCCCTTTAAACCCCTCTGCACGTCCCTGCTGCCATGCCACCAGACGTCAGGGCACCACCTGGTCCTGCCTCACCTGGTCCTGCCTCTGCCAAACCCAGTGCCTGCATGTACTAACCATATGGTAAATGGCCTGCATTTATATAGCACTTTTCTAGTCCCTAAGGACCCCAAAGCGCTTCACACTACATTCAGTCATTCACCCATTCACACACACATTCACACACTGGCGCCACCGGGCCCTCTGACCACCACCAGAATATCAGAATATCACTTGTGCTTATTTAAAAAAGTCCTTCTATGAAAAACTGAGTTATAGTCGTCACTTTGTAAGAGACGGTCTGACCTGACCACTATTCAACATGAAAAAAACATAGCATCCAGTTTTAAATGGGGAGATGACGCATGGGGATTTCAGTCTTGTTTTCTGCAGAAGTACTACTTGCGTGTGGGGAAAAAATGACTTGTGATTCCATGTGTTACACACATTCATTATTCACTAGTCAACACTGAAATTAATCTGGATTGGCCATCAAAAACATTATTCAAATACAGTTTGTGGTTCATTTTGAATAGCATGTCCAGACATGGTTCTTTATTATTAGCCTATTATAAGCTGAAATTTTAAAGTTAGTAGATTATTAAGATAGCTTACTAGCTTAGTTCAAATAAATACCTGACTCTGTAGTGGCTGCACCACCTGACTATTGCCTGCTTTTTAAACTGTGTTCAACAGCTTTATCTTCTGCACATTCATGAAGCTCGACCTGATGCTCAAGTTTCGGACATTTGGAAACCTGACTCGAGCATCCTTGCAGGGGTGCTTTGCTGGAGGCCAGGACATGCTTGTCTTGATCTGTTGGAGTTGCAGTCAGGCAGGAACAATTTGGCAAACTTCACCTTCTGAGTGTCTTTCCCAGAAATGACTGACTCATCTGGCGGTAGTTTATGTTAATACTACAAAGTGACTAATTCATCTTAACCTAATGTTTGTGCTTGTATTTAGAAATGGACTACATTTGGGCAAAAGTATCCTCCTACATTCAACACCAGATGACTTTAAGGAAGTTAAATCCATCTGTCTGTCTCTCTGTGTGTCTGTCTGTTTGTTCAGTTGATTGATCTGTTGTAAAAGGGGTCCAGCTGGTAGAACTGTGGACCTTTAGCATCTCTCAGTAGAACTTGGATTTGGGAAACAAATTCAAAGTGATCCAATGTGATCCCAACGTCCTTCTGGCTGGGAAACTGCTCCAGTCTTGGGGTTTAAAAGAGACCACACCTCTGGCTGCAGGTAAGCCCAACGAGAAAAAACTTTGCAGTTAAATTTTAAAGAAGTGGTTACATCTCTTAAATCATCATTTACTGACTTTGGGTTGCCAGATTGTGGATTATCTTATTGAACAGGGCTGCAGTGCATCTGGACTAAAAAATAATGTGCAAACTTGGCACTTAACCTGTTATTATGATACCATCATCGATCAGTGTATAGACAGAGTGAACTTGCACTTTATATGGGTGCATAGACTGGCATAATCCATTATTTAGATATATATTCATATATTTTACATAACTCAAACTTGAACCTCTCTTTATACTGTTGATCATGTATCTTGCATTGTTATCACAGCACACTGTAAGTGTTCTTTTATTTCTTTTTTTCACAAATATGTACTATGCTTGGTTTGTATTTGAAGCTATTAGCAGTGCTCCAGTGAGCTTTGCTTAGGACAGTGATTTAAAACAGACAAAGGAGGATTATGTAACGCATCCGCAGCTTTTAATGTGACAGATTAATATAATATGTTTCCTCTGCTCTTTCTGCTAATCCCTCCTATATCTTTTGGTGCTCATAATGGCTATCCTTTTTGAGATATTAAGCTTTTTATGCCATTTTTTGGCCCATTTTGATGTATGAACCACATTACAAGTGTGATCACTGATTTTGCTCACTGGGGCGAGCTGTGTTTTAGCTCAGTGAGATGAACAGTCATTCTCAGAGCGTGAGGCCCAGGTTCGAATCTCGCCCATGACAACATGTTTTCTGCAAATACTTCAAGCTGACGGAACTTCAGGTTGTGCAGCCTGGTCAATATTTCTGCCAATTTATTAAAATTCTGCAATGTTTAATTATTTTAGCAAATTTTCTAATATCCATTTCAGCTTTTTCATCTGTTTTCAGCAGAAAGTTCAGCCTTTTCACCTCTTTCCAGCACAAACTGAACATTTATTCTCTCATCATATCTCTCTTTGGGATGAGAGCTAGTTTGGCTCAGTGAGATGAGCAGCCGCCGTGAGACACGGTGGTGCAGGTTCGAATCCTACCTGTGGCTGTCACACATCTTCTCCATTTGCTCTCACTGTGCTTTATTGACACTGTTCAGTGTACCTTTTCAAATGCAGCAGTTTTCAGCAAACACTACGTTTTTTCAGAAGATATTTCTCCTTCTGCTGTTTTCAGATTCCAATACACGGCATTTTCACAGGAAATGCAACTTTTTCTAGTTCTTGTTGCTTCCGTACGTTTTTTGGCCCTTAACTGGCCCCACAGTTTTTATGCGATTTTTGCCATTCAAACTTTTAAAAAATCTGCCCTTTCTGCTTATGCTGGCTATATCTCTTGGTGCTCATAACTTCTATACTTTTTGAGATATTACATTTTTTATGCAATTTCTTTTGCCCATTGAAATGAATTGAGCACATTATCAGTGTGGCCACTGATTTTGCGTGTCAGGGTTAGTTGTGTTTTAACTCAGTGAGATGAGCAGCTGCTCTCATAGAAAGCTGTAGTCCGCGTCTGTGAATACCCGGGTGTACACCTGTGTGCATACCTGTGTGGATCAGCATGCTTGCATTCCAAAGGTTTCTCCATGTAACGATCTGCTAGGGAGTGTGGGGAGCCACAGCCCCGTCCTCCAGGGTATGAAGCAGGTATGGAGGAGATCAAAACTCCAGACATCCAGAGGCCCCCAGAACACAAG
>NW_005188364.1:0-2182 GCF_000239375.1 Pundamilia nyererei
AAAAAAAAACAGTCCAGCTATGTTTATACAGCTTATAATTGTATTGCTGTCCTTCTTGGACGGGCCACATTTTTAATCTGAAGAGTTGTATTTTTCCAGCTTAGATAACGGTTACAATAACAAACTGAAAAGCATCTCTAGATGTTGTTCACGAGTAGAGTGAGGGGGGAGATTGATTGGTGCAGGTTTAGTTGTGGTTAAGAGATAAGTTGTCGTTGTGACTTTCTGGTTGATCTGCGTTCCTGCCCTCGTTTCCAGCTACAAGTTGTGGCTAAAAGATTGTGACTGTTTGCGACTAACGTGTCCCTGGCTTCCTCTGAAGGGCCTCAGAGGTAGGATGAGGAGCTCAGAGCCTGGACTCAGAAGAGAGGTGGGTAAACCAGGACATGCTGGTGAGACTGAGTTTTTTGGTGTCTCCCCTGAAAACCTGGAGGAGGTGGCTGGGTACACAGAGGTCTGGTCATCTCTGCTTAGCCTGCGGTCCCTGAGGTACAGATAAGAAGTAGAAAATGGATGCATGGACTTGTAGTCCTGAATAAAAATTATGTTCTGGTGTAATCTAAGAGGACAAACAGAGTACAAAGAGGAGAATGAACAGTGACTATGTGCAGTTTCACTGCATAAACAGAAAAACTCTGATTGTTTTTGAGGTGACCGGAGTGTGCAACCCTCGCCTCTGTCACTCTGTGAAAATGATCATTTTTGCTGTCTGAATATGCCAAGTCTAAATCTGAGCAGCATTTCATCCCAGTTAATGGACACGTTCTCCAAACCACATTAGGAACAAAAGGCCACGGTGTGTTTTACAGTATGATTGTTGTCAGTGGGAGGTGTCGCTCACTGCTGAGCGGGAAATTGCTTTGTTTCACAGAAATAAAGTCGAGTGCAGAGGCCCAAGTGTCGATTTAATCTCTGACGTCTCATTGCATGAGTCTCAGAAGCTTTTATCTGAGCTGACATTACAAACACTTCAAATGTCAGGTGGCAGAGTGTCGCTGCTCCCATTATTTTCTCCAATGAGGCGAAGATGCACTTCAGATAGACACTAACAGATTAGAATTTTCCTTCCTGTGATCCTGGGTTTGGACCCGACTTCTTTGGACTCTTCGTGTCAGACTTGTTTATTTATTGTTTACATCTGATTTCTTCCTGTTTTGGGTTTTCTTGGTTACTATTATTATTGGTGTCATGGTCCTGAGTCTGGTGACTCAGTGTTTTGTGTTTCTTTATTATGTTCTTGTTTATTCGGATTGTTTTTTCCATTATGATTTGCCATTTGTTAGGCTTCTGTGCTGCCCTGGCCCCACTTCTCTCTGTTCCCTCTGTCTTTCCATGATGTTGTTATGTCTGCTCATGAGTCTGTTAAGTTCTGTGTCTCGTCTGGATCTCTGTGTCTGTCGTGTACTTCCTGTTTTACTTTGTAGGTCTGTGCCTTATGTCAGTGCCTTCAGCTTTGTGCGTCTGCCCCTGCTCGTTGTCGCGTCGTACCCTCACTTTCACTGTGTGTTCTGTTTGCCAGCCTGCCTGTTTAGTTTGTTCTGTAGTCTCAGTTTAGTTAGGTTTTTGTTCAGTTGCTTTCCAGCAATAAAGCTGAGTATTTTGAGTTAGGTTTGCCTACGTGAGTCCTGCATTTTGGGTGCTCTCTTCCTGCCTTCCTGCACACAATCATGACAATTGGACTGTTTTATTACAGTTTTCTGTGATTAGCACTTTGAATCACGGTGTGTAGAGTTTGATTATTTTTCATTACAGATAACTGATTCCTCACTGACCCTATTTCTCCCTTAGAGACAGGGTGAGGAGCTGGGAGGAGCTCAGAGTAGAGCCACTTTTCCTTCTCCTCCTAGGTGAGGTGTTCCAGGCGGAGGCCCTGGGGTAGACCCAGGACATGCTGGAACGATTATATCTCTCAGCTCACCTGGGAATGCTTCCTAGTGTTCCCAGGTGGAGGAGGTGGCTGGGAAGAGGGAGGTCTGGGCTCCTCCTTCTATATCGTGCTTGTGTATATTCTTTATTTCCTTTGGGAGGTTTTTTTTTGGGAGCCTAGGTTCTACATATGTTTTGGTTAAGCTGTCATTAAACTGATGGATTTAATGCGACATGACCGTTCAAACAGCAGTCGCTTTCTAAAACATCAGATATGTATCGGATTCAGTACCACATACGAAAGTGACCCAGATCG
>NW_005188364.1:4512-8312 GCF_000239375.1 Pundamilia nyererei
ATGGATGGATGGATGGATGGATGGATGGATGGATGGATGGATGCATGAATGGATAGATGGATGAATGATGGATGGATGCATGAATGATAGATGGATGGATGGATGGATGGATGGTGGATGGTGGATGGATGGATGGATGGTGGATGGTGGATGGATGGATGGATTGTCGATGGTGGATGGATGATGGATGATGGATAAAGGCTTGCCTTTTGTTTGCTGGACTGCTCCCTTTATGTTTTTATGTAACAGTGTGACTTGTCGGTGCTCAGAGGGCCTGTGAGAAACTTTTCTTGACCATTTCCAATGAGTTATTTCTGATGGCTGCTTTTATGCCGTCACTCTGGTGCTGTTAATTGATTAAAACAGAAGCATTTGTGTTCTCTTTGACATGGTGGTCCAATAAAAGCTTTCTGTGTGGGCTGTCAGCCTTTTTACTGCTCTAATTTGTGTTGCTGACCATGACCACCTGTACCTCTCCACCCACACGCTCTGATTCAATATTCCGACATACAGACGGCACCCATGTAAAGATCAATACTGCTGAGAGAAATACACCTTTTACTGAGGATAAATAACCCTTTTCTAAACCTGTCCTGTCCAGCAGTTGTAGGTTGCAGAATATGGGTCTGAACTGATTGTTTGATCATTTATTTTGAGCATATGTGTACATATATACAAAACAGAGCATATATACAGGAAGGACAATACTGTCCTCTAGTACAACAGGTGCTCATAAAGCAGTGGGACGAAGTAACACTTGTATACTCCCACCACCTTCACATATTTATGGCTCAGTCATGTAGTTGTGCAGCTTCTTCCTGAGTGCATGTAATATATCGAATAACAGTGATAACTTATCACAATTGACATATCTATGTTGAAAACACCTGTTGTAGCTTAATGCTGCCCTCATCCCTGTGCTGCATTAAAAAAACATATCTTTATTCGAAGATTATAGCTGTGTCCCAAAACGTCGGCTGCATCCTTCGGAGGACCCGGTCTTATCCCAGACTTCGTGGTCTACGTGGGCCTTCAAAGACCGAGAAGGCCGGAAGTGCGAGGCTGTGAAATGGGACGTTCTAGCCTTCCCTTCAGATTTGCGTCACCGCTGTCTCGGTGGAGTTTAATAAACTCGGCCGTCTGCTCCTTGCTATCTAAAATATAACAGGACACTGGCGTAAGTTGTCGACCGTCTCACACTTCTGTTTAATCAGTTTTCTGTTTAACGTTTATTCAGCTGTGTGAAAATCCCGGAGGAACCCACGTGATGGATTAATAACATTTTATTTAATCTAATAATCTAATAACTTTGATCTCAGCCAAACCGATTTACTCCGGAACAAATAAAACACCGAAAAAAAGGCGAACAATAACATTTTTAAGTTATCCAAGTGACTTATATATCATGTTTAACCTGATTAGCGAAAGAGCGGGGGTCGGAAAACGATGAAGCCGGGAGTCCGCTGCTTTCGCCGGCTCGAGTGACCATTGAACCCCCCAGCTTGCTATCGAGCGGGTGGGTAACGGACATCTCCGAAAACGTCGGCGCACACTTTTGCAAATATGCGATGTCTTGATAAACCAAGCAGATATTTGTAATTTACACAGCTACTTTCTCCCCTTAATATATGTTAAAAGTTTATTTTGTGACCCAGAAAGATTGATAAGAGTGATTTTAAAACTCAGTAGCGGCCACCATTGTTGGAAACTGGAGTTTGGCTGGGCCGTGCTATGAATTCTGGGATATGGTGGGCCATGAAGGACACACCCGACCCATCCTTCAAATTCGGGGAAATGAAGGACGCATTTGTCGGCCGCATTTGGATTCTACGAATTGGGACAGCCTTCGTCGCCTGGCTGTGACGTAATCGGCCTTCAAATGCGGCCTCGGGAGGATGCAGCAGACATTTTGGGACACAGCTTATGTATCTGAATTTCAGGAGTGGGACCACGCCTCCAAACACGCTCCTTCCGGTTGCCCCCTATATAGGTTCCCCGAGTTTTGCAAACTGTTCATTCTCGTTTACGTGAAAACAGGGTCCGTTCTCGGCGATTACCTTAAACAAAGCTCATCTCTCAGGAGTGCTGTAATGTTACTCACCCTTCCGTTCACTACGATCACCCTCTCGTCTGTCAGCGCATCAGACATACAACTACTCAAGCTCTACATCCATCACTTTTCCTCCGGCAATCCCAGAAACACACCGAACATCACGGCGGCGCTTCCAAACAACAAATGCTGACGAGCTCCTGGCTCGCCACCCAACATACGGCCTGCTATGTCCATCCATCCAGTCATCTTATCTCCGCTAAATCCAGTCATGAAGTAACTCCGGACGCCCGCTGCTTCAGTGAAAACCAGCGAGGTCGCCCGCCAGGAGAACTCACAGCTCCTCTCATGTTGCTCCGAAATGGGTCACAGGCCGGGCGAGTTAGCCGAAAAGCCGATGGACCCACGCTTCCAAACAAATTGCGACTCCAACAACAAAAGCTACAGCGTAGTTCCACCCACCTGCCAGTGCCAGGTAGCAGGGGGAAGCTCAGCTCTGTGTTGCTTCCTACTAACACTATTTAAAGCAAACTGGAAATCTGTTGCTAGTTCCATACTCTATTGTTCTTCACCGTCATGATGTTTCCATACTTCCTTTCACGAAATGCTTGAGCAAGCTTATCCATCGGGGGCGATATATAGTATGCTTCGGCACTGAGTTGCCAGGTTCCCAACCTCTCATCTGCTGAACTCTGCAGCAAACGTTGGCACCGAGTTGCCAGGTTCCCAGCCTCTCATCCGCTAAACTCCACGTCAAACGTCGTCACCAAGTTGCCACGTTTGCAGCCACTCATCCCTCTGCTATACGCCGCAGCAAACGTCAGGTTGCCAGGTTCTCGGCCACTCGTCCCTCCTCTGCTAAACTCCGCGGCAACTGTCAGCACCAGGTTGCCAGGTTCGCAGCCACTCGTCCCTCCTCTGCTAAACTCCGTAGCAAACGTCGGCCGAGTTGCCAGATTCTCAGCCACCCATCCCTCCTTCACAAAATCCTGCAGCAAACGTTTGCACAGAGTTGCCAGGTTCTCGGCCACTCATCCATCTTTGCAAATTTCTGCGCAAACCTTGGCACTGAGTTTCCAGGTTCCTTTCTCCTCCATTAGCAAGCTTTTCGACCATCGGGTTGCCAGTTTCTCAGCATAGTTAACAAAAAAAAGGGGCTCAGAGTTGCCAGTATTCCTTCCCTCCATGGCAAATGCATGCTTCGCCACCGACTTGCCAGGTTCCCAACCCCTGATCTGCTAAACCCTGCAGCAAACGTCGGCACCGGTTGCCAGGTTCTCTCTTTATCCCTCATTCGCAAATGCAGCAGCATGCTTTCGGCACCACGATGCCAGGTTCTCTTCCTCTGTCTTTCCTTACGAATGCAATAAGAAGCTTGACACCTAGATGCCTGGTTCTTCTTTATCCCTCATTCGCAAATGCAGCAGCACGCTTTCTAATATAGAGTTGCTAGTTTCTGTGCTCGGCACTGGGATGCCACATTTGCTGCCATTTTTCCTGCCTTCGCAAAGCACCGGCGAACCTCGTGGCACCGAGATGCCAGGTTCTGTCCTCTATCGCTCCTTTTACGACATCCAAACTGCATTGTGCGCATAATTCTTCACGGCATCCCTTCACTTCTCACATGCTATCACTAGCATCATCAGGCATCCACCCTCGACACAATCATTCGAGACCGCTCTCTAAGTCGACTCATGGTTTTGACGGCGCCTGAATGGCTTATCATCTCCCACGAAATCCAGTGGACTCG
>NW_005188364.1:43204-44638 GCF_000239375.1 Pundamilia nyererei
TAGTAAATCAGTGGCACCAAACTTGGTAGGAGGTTTGAGACCATTCATGATTATGGTCTGTAGCTGAGGCAGGTAGGCTGTTTTAAAGTTGGCATTGTGTGTACACCATGTGTGTGCATATGTCAGTGTTGATGGATGCTAATGAGATCCTTGTGAGGTGAGTGTTTTGTGCTGTGACCTTTAGTGTTGTGGGGAATATGGCTATTTTGTTGGATCACTTGTGAGTGTTGTTGGCCAGGTGATGGCAATAACACTGTGGGGTGCTGAGCCACCCTTGATGTGCAGGGAAACATCACGGTTAGCAAGCTCACAGCGCAAGTCTTCTTTCTCTGGTCCACATGTGTAATATTTAGGTTTTTGTCCATCGAGCCACTCCATAGCGCTTCACCGCAAGTAATATTCAATTGCAGCAGAGAATGCAGCAAAGCCTCTACATCCCAGAACACCAGCCTTCAGACCAGCGCGAAAGCCAATAGCTCCTCCAGTCACACAACCACTGTACACAGCATTCTGCCAGTCAGATTTGCCTCTGTGTGATTCTATGATGCACTCTGTACAGGAGAACATGGCGCCCACAATGGCAAAGTTCTTGGCATAGGACATCTCCCTCTGGCCCATGTCTTTTAGAACCTCTCGTGCTGTTGGAGTTCTCAAAGGGTGTTTGGGGTCGATGCCAACATTAGTATCAATTCCAGCTGTGAAAATACCAAAAGCTCCTCCAAGGACAAACCCTCCCACACAGGCCAGCAAAGACTTGAAGGTGCAGCTCTCCATTCCCCTCTCGATCATCTTCTGCTCGTCGCTTTTCGGAGGCGAGGTTCAGGTCGTTCACGGACCTCTTGTCACCGATAAGATGGAGGAGAGAAGTTCAGGCTCGATGGTGTTAAAAGCCGAACTAAAGTCCACAAACAGGACCCTGGCATAAGTTCCCGGGTGGTTGAGGTGTTGCAGGATATAATACAGCCCCATGTTCACTGCATCATCCACCGACCTGTTTGCCTGGTAGGCAAACTGCAGAGGGTCCAGCTGGTGGTCCTTCAGATGGGCTAACACCAGTCTTTCAAAGGATTTCATGACCACAGACGTCAGGGTGACAGGTCTGTAGTCATTCAGTCCTGTGATGGTGGGTTTCGTGGGGACCGGGATGATGGTGGAACACGATTTACAACCTGAAGAGGTGATAAAGTGATAGATCTTTCAGCCCAATTCTACTTTTTCTACATAATCCATCATACAAAATGTAATTAAAAAGTCTCTTTTTTAACTTGTTTTATTAGTTTTAATCTTTTAACTTTATGCATCAAGCAAAAATTTAATTATATGCAACATTCTCTGAGTTGAATAAATTAGTTTAACATTTAAACCTATTTTCTGCACATTCCAGCACATAAAATAAAATCTTTTTGTGTTTACACTCAGTCTTTCAAATAGATG
>NW_005188364.1:45275-46904 GCF_000239375.1 Pundamilia nyererei
GTCAAAACGAGAGAAAAACAGCGCCCACCTGGCTTGCCGGGAATTGGGACGTCTAGCCGAGCACAAGTACTCCAGATTCTTGTGATCCGTCCAGACGATGAATAATTGTGCTGCTCCCTCCAACCAATGTCTCCACTCCTCCAGGGCCAGCTTGACGGCCAGAAGCTCCCGGTCCTCGATGTCATAGTTACATTCTGCTGGAGAGAGACGGCGAGAATAAAAGGCACACGGGTGCAGCTTACCGTCCTTCTGTTGAGACAGGACCGCCCCCACCCCAGAGTCCGACACATCCACCTCCACAACAAACTGCTGTGTAAGATCCGGTTGCCGGAATATGGGTGCAGTGGTGAATCTCTCCTTGAGCAGGGCGAAGGCTCGCTGAGCGGCAGGATCCCACTGGAAGGGAACTTTGGGAGAGGTGAGTTCAGTAAGAGGAAGAGCTATCCTGCTGAAATCGCGAATGAACCGTCTGTAAAAGTTAGGGAATGCCAAAAAAACATTGCAATTGGCGGCAATCAGGAGGTGCAGGCCATTCCACCACTGCCCGCACCTTCTCCGGATCAGTCCGCAAGTCCCCCTTCTCGATGATGTGGCCCAAAAAACTCACTGAAGTCACGTGAAAGTCGCACTTCTCCCCCTTCACAAAGAGCTGGTTTTCCAGGAGGTCTTCTTCGAGAGTCTTAGAAAAGATCAGGATGTCATCTAAGTACACAAACAGACAACGGTTAACAAAATCACGAAGGACATCATTAACCATCGCCTGAAACACTGCGGGGTTGTTGGTCAGCCCAAACGGCATCACGAGATACTCAAAGTGTCCCCGATGCGTATTGAACGCGTAGTTTAGCCAGTAAGAGAAGTCTGGCGAGAGGGCTTTCACTCGACAGATCGCCCACCAGCACCCTCTCGATTACTGGTGAGCGCACCCTTTTGCCAGTGTCGGGCAGCAAGAGACAGAGTGGCCCTTATGGCTGCAATAAACACACTCACCGGCGGCAAGGCGGCGCTGGCGCTCCGCGGGCAACAGCCGTAAGCGCCCAAGCTGCATGGGTTCTTCCTCAACCCAGGTGTCAGCGTCACGCGGCCCACGGGCTGCAGTAGAGGTCCCACAGAAATCCAGCGGTTCATGCCCAGAACGTATGCGTGCGCTCCGGTGTGCGCACACTTGGTCGTCCACCCGAATACACAGAGCCAAAAGCGCATCTCGGGAGGTAGGTAGTTCACAAAGCATCAGTTCATTCTTTATTTCCTCATTAACATTAGTAAGTAATGCACTCTTAAGGGCCTCTTCCCCCCATTTCGTCTGTTCGGCCAAAGTAGAAAAATCAATAGAAAAATCAGCCATGCTTCGTTTACCTTGTTTGAGCGCGAGTGGCAATTGCGCCCTTTCTGTCAAACACACCTTTAAACTTAACAAGAAAGTCAGTGAAAGTGATGTCCAGATCTGCTTGAAGCACAGCTTGTGCCCAGGTCAGAGCACGATCTTGGAGCTACTGATGGTGCAATTTTTGCACCATCAGTAGAAAAGGCTTGCGGTTGCTGGCAAAACTGTAGGGCACATTGAGTAAGGAAACCAGCACATTTATCAATTTCTCCAGCGAAAGCTTTTGGTGTAGGAAGAGACAGAGA
>NW_005188365.1:0-8146 GCF_000239375.1 Pundamilia nyererei
TTGTTGTTGAATTGTGCTATACAAATAAACTTGCCTTGCCTTGCCTTGCTTCTGGGTTCGGGTGGCGTTTGGGTGGTGACCCTAAACTCTGCAGCTTTTACTTGGAGCTGTTGAACGTTGACCAGAGGCAGATGTATTGGGGTGTGGTGTTCAGTTTGAAGAAGGGCTGCGACTCACAAGGACTGAAAATGCAGAAGTGTTTTATCTGTGCTGTGATGCAACATCAGAGGCAGGAAATCAGCAGAAAGTCATAAACGCACACACACTGAGCTGATCTCAGTAACCTCTGACCTCACAGCTTGAACTGTGACCACATTCAGCACACACACATTATTAGAATAAGACATACTCTCAGGTAAAGGTACCGGTCGTATCTCAGGGATGTTGAAGTGTGCTTACACGGTGGGCTGGACCGGTGAAGCAGTCCTTCCTGTCTCAGTAATGACTGCACGTCTCATCCCTGACGCTTTCTTTTGGTAGCTCATTTGCCAAACTGTCCTAGATTAGCCCAAGGTTTCAATAAATCAGAAAATGTTTACCTATAACTGGCAGGCGGTGCCAGTTGCATGCTCTCTTTACACAGAATGCATCTTTAAAATCCTTGATGCTGGTTTCACCAACTGGTATTCCAGGAAAGTGCAGTCCAGCGTTTGGCTAACGTCAGTGGCTCACAGCTCCTGTGGCTTTTTAACAAGTCCATCAAATTCCCCGACCACTTCGGGGGGCTGTTACAGTCAGTGGTTTGAGGTGAAGCTGAGAAGAATAATGGCTTTTTTCTCAACCTGAACACAGATAAAGGCTCAGCCATGCTTCACGGGGAGGACAGCTGTACGGCAGTAGAAGATGGTGGTGAGGAGGACCAGCACCGGCCTCTTATCCTGGAAAGAATTGAGAAGGAAACGGGAAGAACCTGGAGAACGGTTTTGTCTCAGCGGCTCAGGAAGCACTGCTCCTGCACGCCAGAGAAGGCCAAATCCAGAATCCTCAGCTTCTTCCCGGTTCTCCAGTGGCTGCCGCGCTACAAGCTCAGGGACTGGATCCTGGGGGATGTTATGTCAGGAGTGATTGTTGGAATCCTATTGGTTCCCCAGTCCATAGCCTACTCCTTATTGGCCAACCAGGATCCCATATACGGCCTGTACACGTCTTTCTTCGCTTCCATCATCTACGCCCTCCTGGGCACTTCCAGGCACATCTCGGTGGGGATTTTTGGAGTGCTCTGTCTGCTCATTGGCCAGGTGGTGGACAGGGAGTTGGCCCTGGCGGGATACCTCCCGGAGAGCAGCCTGAGTGGGAATGACAGCAGTGTCCCGTTGGCTGGAAATGACAGTGGTGTGGTGGGATGTGACCGGAGCTGCTACGCGATTGCCGTGGGGGCCACAGTTACCTTTACTGCTGGGATTTACCAGGTAAGTGTGCAGGGGCACATGTGGGCTTTAATGACTGAGCATAGAACGACACTACCTTACTTCTGCTCATCTCTTTCAGGTGCTAATGGGCCTTCTGCAGGTGGGCTTTGTGTCTGTCTACCTGTCGGACTCCCTCCTCAGCGGGTTTGCTACAGGAGCCTCCTTGACCATCCTGACGTCTCAGATCAAGTACCTGCTGGGCCTGAAGATCCCCCGTCCTCAGGGCTGGTTCACTCTGTTTAAGACATGGTACGGCCTGCTGAGCAACCTCGGGAACACCAATGTGTGTGACCTCATCACCAGTCTGGTGTGTTTGGCAGTACTCATACCTACGAAGGAGCTCAATGACCGCTTCAAGTCCAAGCTGAAGGTAAAAGTGTGGCGATATAACACTCCAGTAAAACTAAAATTAAACCTCCTTTTGGCACCGTCAACCCTAAGGATGCTGTTGGTGGCTCACCTGGTCATTTTGTGAAATAAACTCAACTGTTGGTTTGTTTCCTTACCGAACACATTTCCCTTTGTAAATTTATTATTTATTTATTATTATTTGTATAATTTTCCTTATTATACAAATATTCATTCTATGAAAACAAAAAGCACCCTGTTTCTACCTGTGTGGTTTACTCTGTCCTCGCCCTCACCTGTCCTTCTCTAGGCTCCGATCCCATTCGAGCTCTTTGTGGTGATAATTGCCACCCTCGCATCTCACTTTGGCCATTTCAACACCGAATATGGGTCAGGTGTGGCTGGGGCCATCCCCACAGGCTTCCTCCCTCCTCAAATGCCCATGTGGTCTCTGATCCCCAACGTGGCCGTCGACGCCTTCTCCATCGCCATCGTGGGATTCGCCATCACCATCTCACTGTCGGAGATGTTCGCCAAGAAGCACGGCTACACGGTGGATGCCAACCAGGAGATGTATGCCATCGGGTTCTGCAATATCCTGCCATCGTTCTTCCACTGCTTCACCACCAGCGCCGCGCTGACCAAAACCCTCGTCAAGGAGTCGACCGGGTGCCAGACGCAGCTGTCAGGGCTGATCAGTGCTCTCCTCCTGTTGCTGGTTCTTCTGGTGATCGCGCCGCTCTTCTATTCCCTCCAGAAGTAAGAAAAGCAGGACGTCAGTCTAACCTCTAAATGATTGCTAACTAGTCTTCTTGCAGACTGACCTCCTGATGAGGTCGTTCGAGTCTCGATCTTAAGTTTTAATCGGAGCAGCTTTTATGGCTTGTGCCGTCTTTACCCCATCACTCCTTCAGCTCTTCCACGCTGAGGACGTTGATGCAGGTAGAGGCCACAGCTGTGTGTAAGCTTCTGATAGGCTGCGGTGATCTTCACCTCTCTCCTCTCCTGTTTCTGCTCAGGTGTGTTCTTGCTGCCATCATCGTGGTGAACCTCCGCGGTGCTCTTCGAAAGTTCACCGACATTCCCTGCATGTGGCGTGCCAACCGCATCGACGCCTTCATCTGGCTGATCACCATGGCAACCTCAGCGCTGGTCAACACGGAGATGGGGCTTCTTGTGGGGGTTTTGGTGTCGGCTTTCTGTGTCCTGGGCCGAACTCAGCGGGTCCAGGTCCTGAAGCTCGGCCGGGCTATGACCAGGGAGCATTACGAAGATCTGGCGTCTTACAAAGGCCTCCAAACGCACCCCAACGTGGCCATCTTTAGATACGAAGCGCCAATCTACTATGCCAACCAGAGCCTGTTTAAAAAGTCTCTGTACAGGTGTGTAGGACTTGACCCTGTGAAGGAGAAGAGCCGCCGTGTCAAGTTCCAGAACAGCAAACTGCAGGAAGAGGCTGCCGGAGTCCCAACTAGCAAAACGGACGAGAAAGAGGCCGAAACTCCTGCAGCCGTCACCCTGATGATGGACACAGCCTCCCGTTACTTACGCAGGATAGTGATCGACTGCAGCGCCGTCTTGTTTCTGGACACTGCCGGAGTGAATGCTCTAAAGGAGGTCCGCAAAGATTACGGAGAGCTGGGGGTGGCGGTGGAGTTGGCTCAGTGTAAGACCTCTGTGCTGGACACGTTGGAACGAGGAGGATACTACTGCAACCAAAAAGGAGGCGACGCAGGAGAGAACCGCACGATCTTCTTCACTATCGAAGACGCCGTCCGCCACGTCGAAAGCCGCAGCACTCCTAACGGAGACTATAAGTCCTAAAGAGACAACACGTCTATGTTTACATGTCTGCAGCGTGTGGCTGCACAGATGTGCCTTTGTAACAGTTTTCTGAAGTCCTACCTTCATCTCAGGTTTCTGCATCCAGACAGGTGATCAATCACCACAGTGTGAACGTCCATGTACCGATAACTCACCTGTGGACTGTATAAGAAGAACCAGCCACCCACGAGGAAAGAATACCCAGACCCTACCTGACAGCTTGAGTCTGTGTCTAAGGCAGACTCAGCAAGTTTACATCTGCATAGTACAAGTGCTGCACAGTGTAAAATATGTGTTTTATACTGCACGTGGGAAATATGTGTTTCATAATGCACAGTACTGCACAGTGAGTACAAGTACTGCACAGTGTGAAGTTCAATTCAATTGTGCAGTTGGAAGTGTTCCCAACTGCACAGTACAAGTACTGCACTCTGTGTACAAGTACTGTACAGTGTGAAATATGTGTTTCATAATGCACAGTACTGCACAGTGTGTACAGCACAATGTGATATGTGTTTTATACTGCAGAGTACAAGTACTGCACTCTGTGTACAAGTACTGTACAGTATGACACTGGTCATGCCCTAGTGTTGTTTATAGAAACCAGAGCCGTATTCTGACTTAATTTTTAGATACTGAGTCGGAACGATGCACGTGCACATGTTCAGGATGACGACTGGGGTTAGGATTTAAAACAGGTGTAAATGATTTAGTATTTTTTTTTTTTTGTTTTTTTTTATAAGGTATAAACTGGATTTTTTGCCACAATCAAAAACGATCGTAATCGTCTGCTGTTTCGTGTTTGGGTCTATCAGTCCAATCATGACTGACGCCTCAGGGCAGGAAGTTTGAAACACATGTAGAAAAAAGCAGCAGCTCTGCTGCTCTGAGGAGAGACATTGGAGGTATCTAAATGCTTTAGATTTTTAGATCAGAACCCTGCTGGATAAAAACATAGATTCTTCATATGTGCTTAATAAGAAGCAGCCATCCTGTGCCTGAACATGAATGTACGTGCAATGACCCGAGGAAGCATTTGTCTGTTAGCACTGATCACAGGTGTATGCATGTGCTTCCAGATCCTCTGACAGACGAATATTCCTCCGGTGAGGATGAGAGACTCTTCCTGTTTAACTGTTAGCTGCAGTCACATGACCTTGGCCTGTGCCTTCTTTCTGTGAATCGGGTAATGAATTAGGCAAAGTTCGAGTTGAAGAAAAACAAAAGTGCAGTGTGAGATTTCGAGGTTGCTGTGATGTTGATTCGTGGGGGTCAGAGATCATGGGTTGTGCCTTAGTTAACCTGACCCCCCCACACACACACACACACACACACACACACACACAAACGATGAACATAGCCTCCCGTTACTTACGCAGAGTAGTGATCGACTGCAGCGCCATCTTGTTCCTTGACACTGCCGGAGTGAATGCTCTAAAGGGGGTCCACAAGGATTACGGAGAGCTGGAGGTGGCGGTGGAGTTGGCTCAGTGTAAGACCTCCGTGCTGGACACGCTGGAACGAGGAGGATACTATTGCAACCAAAAAGGAGGCGACAACACACACATACACACAGCAGAGATGGGTTTTGATGTACTTTCTGTAGCTTTAATGAAACCTGCCTCAATAAACTTGGTAGCATTATTATTCATAGAACACTTAATTATTAGAAAGGCCGAAGTTAGTTCTTAAGCAGATGTATTCTACAGTTTTTTATTATGAGAAAATTTTTTATGTATACGTGTTTCTGAGTATGTGCCTAAAGCTTATGCACTAAAATTTTGTACATGAGTTTTACCGTAAAGCAGCACAATCCTGGCAGCAGTTTTACTCTTTGCGCTTTTCAAAGCTGTTTTATTAACTTAAATATCCAAACTCTCCATCCTGCTTCCATCTCAAAGGGTTTAATCATGATAATCAGATAATTGAGCGGCTTATCTCAGCTGAGACCAGAAAAGTTTTTTTGCTCTTGACCTTTCAACCCTGCTTTGTTTAATGTATGTTCACAGCACCAACGTTAAGTTTTAATGCTTGAACCTTTTAACTAGCTGATCAGGGTAAGAACAGAAGTTTGTTCTCAATGCAAAAGTGTTGCTGAAATGGAGCGTGCTGATATGCAGTGATGGAAGATTTTAAACTGGGAAAATCTTTGTAGAGTTGTTTTTATACTGGGTGTATGTGACAGGACGTGGCGTTTCCAGCCTCTGTCCTTGCTAATTTAAAGCAGTAGTGGTATATATTTTATAGCTGTTTTTACAGAGAAAATCAAAAAGAATTATGGATTAGTTTTGCTGCAGAGTTGTAAAAGTTGATCACACAGCTGTTGATGGAGGTGAATATGCTCGGTGACGCGAGTTTCATGTCGTTCTCCCTGAATGCTTGCCCGAGCAGCTAAACACACACCCGGTGCTTTTAGAGAACAAAGTCCTCGCTTCTGTATCTAAATGTTAAACAGAAAAACATGACGTAAGCTCCCATTTATTCCAATCAGCTTATTTAAGTTTATTGTGTATCCTGGTATCAGAATGAAGCTGTGTTTTACTGGAAAATAAAATCCTGTCTGATTCCTCTCTTGTTTTTCTTCATTACTGCATTTACATAGTCAGCTCTTATTCTGTAACAGTGGTTTTCTGTGTGACGATTTCCTTCATTAAACCAAAGTTAATGCACTCGATGAGTCCAGATGAGAAAACAGAAGACCTGCAGTATAAAAAGCAGTTTTAAAGTGGAGGGAAAGTAAAGAGAGACTCGTTTGGTCTGTGGGGAGTTTCATGGTACTGAACAATAATTGTAGAAAAGATGGACAATGCCACAGCACTTCCTCCCATTGCACAAAAATGAAGCCAAAATACCCCTCTTGTGGGAGCTGCCGTGTTGCGCTTTTGGAGCTGGAGTCTGGCTGGTAGAGACTTGAAGTGAAGTATCTGTGTGACCCTCCCGCCCACACACCCACTGGACGTGACCGCAAACACACCTATGAGCTCAAATTGTGGTCATAAATATTTTTTACTTGTAAATCAGGATTTGTATGTGTTTTACACACACAAATTTGTATTTGGTTTACACATACAAATTTGTGTGTGTGTAAAAAATATTTGTGTGTGCACATAGCAAAAAGATACATGTGAAACTCTGCACTCAAGTTTCAACTTACAAGTACGAATTTTGACCCTATTTTTCTTCCTTTCAGCTGATTGGTCAATGTCATGTCAAACTGACACAAACTGAACTATCCAATCAGAGAACAGATGGGTTTGGCTGTCGAAGGGATGCTTTACTGAGTTCCAGGTCCTTGAAGGGTAATACAGTTTGAAGCTGGAGGATCTTTATATAAATATAAGCTAGGTCCTTTAACTTTTGGTAGCTGTTGAAAGGATACAGTTGTAGTATACCAGTGTTCAGAAATACCATTATTACTTTAGTATTACTATAACACAAAATCACAGTTCACCCAGGACCACTGCTATGAGTCACACTAAGCATCGGACGCAGCATGATCTGTGCTCACCGCTAACTAAGAGTGAAGGATCCTGAATTTGTTGCGCTGGCTGTTGAGCTCTGCTCGTATATTGTTTTTTTGTGGTCTAGGTGTACTAGATGCACCTGATCCTTGTCGTTTCAAAACGTATCTCTCTGACTTTATGTCCTCTACGAGAGTTTGTGTTGTATTATGTTCAAATGTTTAATAAAAACGTATCGCTCATTCATAACAAGGAAAGCTTTGTAACTCTCCCGATTAGAGAAGAGTGTGTCATTTCCACATGCTTTTCCTCCGAGGTCGACCTCCCTTGAAAACGCTCTGGAGGTCCCTGTGTAAGCACGTCAACCTGTGAGAAAAAGTTTACTTGGACACCCAGATGTTTTCCTTCATGGTGTGGCGAGAAGAGACGTGAAAGGGCATTTATCCTTCAAGGACCTGCAGTTCAAAAAAGCGCCCCTTCGACAGCCAAAACCATCTGTTCTCTGATTGGATAGATCACTTTGGTCAATGTCATGTCAATCACAATCAGCTGAAAGGAAGAAAAATGGGGTCAAAATTCATACTTGTAAGTTGAAACTTAAGATAAGATAAAACTTTATTAATCCCTCAGGTGGGTTCCTCTGGGAAATTCGGTTTCCAAAAAGCACAGCACCGACAGAAGTTACAGAGTTACAGAATATTATATATATATACACACACACACACACATATATAAATACAGAGACAAATATAAATAAAATATACGAAGGGGATGAATAGAATAAATAGGAATAAAAATACAAGTGAATTGCACATTTCAAGTATTGAGGTCTATTGCACCATTGACTATTAACAAAAGTATTGCACAAAGGTATTGCACAGTGAAGTGAAGAGGCACTACAGCTTAGTTGTTCCCCCCTCCTTTGTCCTCCTGTTTCCCCTCCAGAGAGGAGTTAAACAGTCTGATGGCGTGTGGGACAAAGGAGTTTTTAAGTCTGTTGGTTCTTGTCTTGGGGAGAAGCAACCTGTCGCTGAACAGACTCTTCTGGTTGTTAATGGCCATGTGCAGAGGATGCCTGGCATTGTTCATAATGTCCAGCAGTTC
>NW_005188365.1:10162-11564 GCF_000239375.1 Pundamilia nyererei
ATACGGCCTATGCCACGGGCCGGCCCTGTGTACAGGGTGAAGAGCACAGCACAGTTCCCTGTGGTGCTCCTGTGCTGCTGACCACAGTGTCAGACGTGATGTCCCTCAGCCTGACGTACTGTGGTCTGTCGGTGAGGTAGTCGCAGAGTTTCACACATATTTTTTGGCTATGTCCACACAAAAATCTTTTTACACACACAAATTCTTTTTACAAATTGTTGAAATCTCCCAATTCTTTTAATCTTTGGGCTGAAGGAAGGACAATACTCGGTGTATAAATGCTCAATCAACAATTCTTTATTTCCATACAATTCAGCACTTATGAGCATAAGCCATCATGATGGGGAGACATGCATGAAGAGGGTCACAGCAAATCTCAAAATGGTGGCAGATTTCACAGCCTCTTATAGCTTCTGGCGACCCCCACCTAGTCATAAAAGCTACATCTTCACATGTTTTTCTAATTCTTAGCGAGACTGGCTCCTGACCTTGGCTCCTTGTTTTTCTGCTCTACAGAAGGTGGGGGTATGGAATGTGGTCTATCTCCCCTGTCCTAGACACAGAGTCTCCTGCATACAACCTTTCTCTTCATGATTCAGCAGTAAAACATGTCAAGAACACAGTGTGAGACATTCACAGCAGATCAAGGATACAGAGTGATGCACACTTATCTAATGAACTACTAAATGAATATGTTCTTTTAACCCAAAAGTATAATGAGACCTAAACTACATACACAGCACACCATCTAAACTAAAGGATAATATATGTCCTACAGCTGTTATCATAATTCAACTACCTTGACTACGGGCATAAAATAGCATATGTTTTACTAATAATCTTCACAAAATACAAATCCTGATTTACAAGTAAAAAATATTTATGACCACAATTTGAGCCCATACACGCCACCCTACACTTTTTACGTGGCCCGGCTGCTCCTGTTTATCTGCCAATGGGTTTATGGCGACTTATGACTCGTTAAATTAGGGTAAATATAACCACGTCACTATTATGAAAAAGACACACCTTATCATCTTATAGTTCTACAACATCTAAAATCACTCTGTTAATTACTTAGCTAGATTAGCCCCTAGCATATGCACTGTGTTGGCTTGGTGCTAGCTAGTTAGTGATGCTACACACCTGTTTTTGAATGATTCAGCACTCCTTAGTTTTTGTTATCCATTTTTAGACAGAGATGAGATCAGCTGTCCTGATTTTACAGTTTTTCTCAAATGTTAAAACACAAAAGCCAATCCTGTAACCCAAATGACCAGTAGTCTAAACACATTTACTAAATGTAGCCACCATATTCCAGTACCATAAACACATGTCACATGAAGACACAATTCACAAAACACAACCCTCTGTACTCATAAATCTAAACACATTTTTCCTT
>NW_005188365.1:42254-46900 GCF_000239375.1 Pundamilia nyererei
CCTCTTTCTTTCTCCCCTTCTTTCCCCCAGTCAAGTCTGTCCCGTATTCAGTAAGTGAAAATAAAATAAACAATAAAAGGTGAATCAAATGGACCATTACAGCAAGGCTGGGATGGTCAGTTTGGTAAAGTAAATCCATTGGGCATCTTTCTTTGCCTTTAGACAAGAATTCTGATGGCAAAAGAGCCAAACGGGACAGGCAAAAAAAAGAAAAAAAAAAAAATCTTGAAACTAGTAACTGAGACCATAAACCCACCTCAGTAAACACTTACTGAGGTCAGAATACTCTACTCTGGGTGGAGGCTTCATGTTTTAGGCAGCTCATAGAAAACAATCGGTGTGGATCAGAAGTTAGTGAGTGTTGTTTCTGGCTCTGCAGCTTCCTGGAGTTACTCTTGTAAAAAAAAAACAGGAACCTGCTCTGATGGGCGCCAAACCAAACTTTATTGATATACACCGATGTGCACGGGGAGGTCATCAGATGTCGTCTTTGTGGGGGGAAGGGTTAGGGCTTTGTCCTGACGCTGGGAGAAATGACCCGATAGCAAGTGGTGCTGATGATGATCCTGAAAATAAATTGACTGTGTTTCATTCAATAATCAGAGCTGTTCTCTGAGCTCATGATGTGCTCGTCCAGCATTCTGTTCCTAATCTTCAGTCCGGCATGAACACACTGAAGCAGCTCGGGTTTACATTCAACATTCAACCAGGATTTCCTCCTGATTTTTTAGATGTTGACTCGGTAAACAGAACAAGGAAGCGGGATTTAATATGACTAGTCACGGCAGGCCAAACCTCAAATCTGGCAAAACGTCACGAAACACAAGCTGCTGTAAGAGTTCCCGTGTTTACGGGCCTGAGCTAGAGTCTAATTTGAATCGGAGCCGTTCAAGAAGCTGAACTTTTCCATGCTGGGTTTGGCTTTCCAACTGAGGGTCAAACACAGAGACAGTCTTCTCAGCTCCTGCCCTCTAAGTAGTTCCTCTTGTCTTCCTCTGACTCTGCTGACTTCAACCTCACCTTTACCTCTGCAAAGACATAAACCTGAGAGCTTGGGCGATGAATACAGAGCATGAAAAGCCTGAGCTGTGTCCACCAAAGCTGGATTCACATGACGGATACGCATGACCTAAACATTAGAAACAGTCTATCTATAGTCAATCTATAACTTAGTTCCAGTTCAGCTCAGAAAAACCTCAAATCCAAAATCTGGAGTTTTTAAATAAAACTGCTGACCCAGTCTGACCTGGTTTTTATAGTCTTGTTAGTTTTTTTAATCAAAATGAACACATCTAATCTCACACTGAAATCTTTTCTCCTTTTACTGAAGGCCTGGCTGCACCACAGTGTTATACACAGCCAATAATAATAATAATAATAATAATAATAATAATAATAATAATAATAATATCACCATTATATAAACTGTCTCAGCGGTTCTGGTCTGGTCCTTTGCTGAGCACAGCTCCACCTCCAGACCCACACTTCCTATGACCCAACATATCCTCATATTTGAGACACTGCCACGATCGTCTGATGTCGACATTAAAACCAGGGTGGGGTGGGGTGGAGAGCACCGATCATCCCGTCACAAACAGCTGGAAGTCATCCTGATGCTCAGGCAGCAGTTCTGATCTGCAGCGATCAGCAATGCATGCGCTGCCCCGAGTCTGAAGGATTAGCTAAAATAATCACACAAACTTTCTTACCTCTGTGATGACCCAACTCCACTCCAGTCCTTCCTTTAGGCCCGTTAGTGTGGCAGGTGAGAGGTGTGGCTGTGTTCCCAGAGTGCTGTGCTCTGTAAAAGCCCTCAGAGCTCAGAGCTGGGTGGCTCTCCTCTCTCTCAGACACCTCCTTGGATGCTGGCTGTTCTTTTGTTTTCAGACTAAACAGCCGTGCAGTCAAATCTGACTGAACCTACACACAACAGGGTCCTTGTTTCTTTCTTTTTAAATAAAGCTTTTTAGGTGAGTTTATGTATCACGCAGACGTCCCACATGCTGCACTGCGACTTCCGGGTGGTTTGATTGGATTGATTGGGTGGTTTGGGATTTGACCAATCAGAGTCTCTGCACCTTTCTGAGAGACCTGAGCTGAAGGGTGCATTAAGTGCTGTGGGTTAATTGCTGAACAATGAACTGCAGCTTAGATCCACCTGAGGTTTCAGCAGCAGAAACGCCCCAGCTCCATGTCAAACACACACGCTACCGATGACACGAAGGAACAGGATAAATGGATGACTTCAAAGTCATGTATGAGATGTCCCTGCATGAAAAAGCATGGGCTCGTATCTGACAGGTGTTTGATGAATGAGCCGCAGCAGGTGCAGTTTTGCTGCTTTGTGAGGAGAGCGGTTGGATTGGACTATGATGAAGATGAAGCGAGGACATAAAGACAGAGAGAAGTGTCCATGAAAATGAAAATCTTTAGGATGAGGTTTCAGTGATGAAGTCTGGACAGCAGAACACTGTGACACATGGATGTGAAGGATGCAGAGTTCACAGAAGCTGTTTTCATCATGTCACACAGAGGACTCGGCCTCTTTGTTCTATTTGTTAGCTCATCAAAAGGCATTTTGTGCCTTTTCCCCTCATCTGCCACTAGACTGTAAATGTCAGCCACTCAGGACAGCCGACGATGGAACCGCTCTCTTTGTTTCTGTCTTCTAAAGCCAGAACAATTACAGCGGGGGCTGAAAATGGACCTTTGCTGTGAAAGTCCATTCAATATGTTGTTCCAGAAATGAAAGGACTCGGTGTGGATGAAGAAATAATGGCCCACTGTCAGTCTATCTGATGGACCAGAGGAGAGGAATGAGGGTTTCCTCTTTAAGCACACAGTGTGGGAACTGCAGCAGATGTTTTATTAAGTCTGATGAAGGACATTTACACCTTCATTCTCTGATGACCTTCTGAGGCCCTAAAGTACTAAAACACACAGAGCAGGTCAGCATGAGAGGCAAGTGTGAGAGCTTAGATACAGGCGATAGACATCAGGCAGGCAAACCTTCAGAATAAAACAAGATATAAACAACTCACCGTGTGGCGCACTCGTTGTTCTCTCACAGCAGGCGGACTCAATTCAACCAGAGAAAGTCCACACCCACTCAGTTCATCCGCATCACCTATACTGTAGTCGTTGACCCCACCATTCATCTGTCTGAGTCACGAGAACCGTCTGAGTGTCATCCCTCACCATTGTGAATCCTGCTTTTATTTCCGTTCCAGCCTCAATCCAATCATGCAGCCTTGATGAATCCCACAGGTCATCTGAGTCTCGTTCCAACATCATGAATAGTCTCACTAAAGTCTTTGCACGTCTAATTGATTTCATGCTTTACAAGCCTGTGGAGATTTAGCGCTCACATCCAGCCCAGACGTGGACGATGATCACATCCAAAGATAATTTGCTCCAGTTTATCCAGTTTGCCCGCTCACCTGTCTCTGCTCCTGCCTTCCTCCATCAGTCTCAGCGGATGCCGCTCTTTATCAGCATACACACACCTGTCACAGAGTAAAAGTTACTGCTGTTACAATAACTAGTCTGTTACAGTTACTGTAAGCTTCTTAGATTCTCCTACTGTGACGGGGAGTTCTCTGCACACTCTGTCTGCAGGACCTGCAACATACCTGCATGAAAACACGCAGACAGGCACACACCTTTCTTTCCTACATACTGACTGTAATTAATAAGGTAAAACAGCCTGAGTGTGTCATGTTACTAGTGTGCTAACGTCCCTTTCTGTGCTGAAGCACGGCTGAACTGTCATTTGAGCTTTTTAGTTTTGGAGCAGATGAATCGTCTTTTTTTCTGTTTCATGTTGACTCAGAGTCAGAAATGAATGAACCCATCAGTCTGTTAGCCTGTTAGATCACCATGGTAACACATCACCTGGTTGGGAGCAGGTGGGCTGTAAGTGCCTCTTTTTCTGCCTGCTTAATACCTGCTCATGTGAGAATGCTCAGAGTCTGAAGAGGTTAGGTGGACTCTGCGTAGACTCTGTTTGGACTCTGCTTGGACTATGTTTGGGCTTTGGTTAGTGTGTTCAGGTTTAACAGAGGGAACAGTGAGCCAGAAGGCGTTCTCAGAAGTGGAGAATGCTTTCCCCGTGCCCCTTGGAACACTAAGCAGAGGTCAGCGTGTAGTTGGATGGAAATGGGAACGGTCAGCTCCGTCACATCTCTCTTTCCTGTGCACTCTGTTGGGTCCACAGACAACGAGCTGCCGGTAACCACATTAAACTCTCATCAGGACGGATTTTCTCCTCCTGATTAAATTGACTCGGAGTGTTGACCGGCTGCTTCATTAACTTCGCTGTCTCTGACTGCCGGTCTCAGCCCCAGCTCTGTGCCTGCTGTTCTCATTGTTCTGCCTGCTTCTGATTGGCAAAGATCTGCTGTTGGCAAAGAGCTCGAGATCACTTCCATCAGCTGTGTTTGAATGTTGGGCAGACATGAGGACTAACACAGATTCTCTGCAGGCAGTCATGTGGAAAACTGCTGAGACAAACATGCTTAATGTTTTGTTATATTAAACCTCAGAATGCAGTACTTTAATAGCACCACAGATAAAGTACACAGTACACAGATGTGCTGGTTCTGCACACCATCCTTTTTTTTTTTTTTTTTTTTTTTTTTTTTTTT
>NW_005188366.1:0-11195 GCF_000239375.1 Pundamilia nyererei
CTCTGACCCCAAATCTGGACGCAAAATTTATCCCCTATGCCAATTCGGCCCTAATTACACTATCCCCAACCCAGGATCCTGATCCTAACCCCAACCAGCCGCAATCCTGGCCCTAACCCTAGCCCCATCCATGGTGAAGCCCTAACCTTAACCTCTGTGAACGGAACCCCAAGTAAAATTTAAAATAAAGGCCAAAGAGACACAAAGAAATAAACAGAAATGAATTCCATGTGTATAATTAGGAAAGGAGGGTATGTAAGCCAAAGGAAAGGAAGCAGGAATTAGGAGCAAAAGGAAACAGAAGGCAAAGCAAGGGTAGGAAAGGAGAAAGGAAAGGAAAAGGATAGGGTTAAGCCAAAGAAAGTAGAGTAAGAAAACTAAAAAAGAAAACCAAAAAGGGAAAAACACAAAGCACCGTAGGGAGGAGTTAAAAAAGCCTATAAGAGGAGGGGCAGAGAGAAGTCTCCTTTATTTGTATTTGGCCACCGATGCATGAGCACAGCCTGAAGAAGGCACAACACCGCCGAAAGCTAGCGCAAGCCATGCATCACTACTAAAAATGTTTTGTTTGTTGTTTTAGTTTGTTATTTTAGTTTGTTATTTTTGGGGGAGGTTTATTTAAATTTTATTCATTTTCATTTTTATTTACAGCCTAAAAAACTAATTTAAAACCTAAAATTTGGAATTCATGAAAAACAACACGGAGACATAAATCATTGGAAAAATATAAACTTTATTAAAAGCACAATTAAAAAACAGTTGATTAAAAACTTTAAAAGCAATTTAAAAACAATTTCAACAAACCTGTAAGGAAAGCAATATTAATACAATTTGATTAAAAACAACAATAATACAAATACGGTACTTACCTGGAAGCCTAAATGAGGAAGGTACTTACCTGATTCGGAACCGGAGAGTAACGGACATGGAAGACGGAGTGGCAAAAAAGTAGTGGGCCTTGGGAAGGGTCACAAGTATGGCCCGTGCACCGCTCCTGCTGTCCTCGTGTAGGGAGGAGCTTCATATCCCTTACCTCCTTTATATTATTATCGATTCTTGGATGATATCTGGGGGATTTGGCAACATCCTGAGCGAGACTTTGAGGTGTTTTTGAGGACTCTTAATGACCATAATGCTTCCATCAAACTGAAATCCACCATTAATAAATCCTCAATTGATTTTTTAGACACAACTACATTTAAGGGCCCAAATGTCCCGAATGACCACAAATTAGATGTTAAAGTCTTTTTCAAACCTACAGATACACATGCCTTACTGTTCAGAACACATTTTCACCCAAAACACACATTTGCAGGGATAATTAAATCCCACTTACTGAGGTTTCACAGGATCTGCACTCAACAGGGTGATTTTGGGGAAGCTGTCAAGATTTTATTCTCAGCTCTCTCCACTAGGGGGTACTGTTGGTCCTTTTTAAGAAAATGTTTCAATTCATTCTTGCAGACCAAGCCAATTGATGTTTCTCCCCTCATCCCAGTGGTGATCACATATAGGGCTTTGGAGTTGACGTCACGCCGCAATGCATTGTGGGAGCACAGCTCCATTTTCGGGGTCTACGAATCAAAACAAACACACTGTGTTGGAACAACGACGACAAGAAACATGCTTAAAAGCAGCTCAAAAGAAAACGGACGGTATAGAGACCGATTGCGTCCAGAGGCGAAGCAGCGGTACTTGAAAAAAATAGAGTGCATCAAATCTGGACCCATATGAAATACGGCAGTGGAGTAAAGACCCAGACGACTTACCGCCACTGTCCTACCCCGATATCTTCACGTATCTTGTTTGTGGAGTAAGCGCTTACACAGCGAACCAGTTTCGTAATTACAAGTCACTGGAGGCGCACATCCAATTTACAAATGGCTGGGTGCAAGATTTGGCTGTTTTCAAGCCGCCAAACTCAGAGTACGTCGTCAAAGTAAGTCAGCTGGAGTGCATCGAGTGAAATAGCCATTTTCCACCCCCCTCCATAATTAATGTTACACATTTATCATTGAACTGCTAAAATATCGTTATCATATTATATGCCCGTAATTGTAAAGTACATGCAAATTAACACATTGATAATCGGGCAAATTATTAACGCCAATTTGTGTCCTTCCTGTCTCATTTCATTTATTGTTTTTACATCAACCAATCAAGTCACTCCATTCGATGTTTGATCGCAATTTCTATAACTTCCGAGACCACCAACGGTGATATTATTCAGCTATAAAGTGTGATGTGAACATATTTAGAACTTACCGGAATGAAAATGTCTTGAGCACACCAACTGATATCTGGAGACGTAACAGAACTTGATATCAGCTCGTCTCACGGCTGCTATCCAGGCTAGACGCCTTCGTTTGGTAATATCCGATACATGAGCTCCTTCATGTTGCTTCCAGGTTGGGAAAGCATCAAAAGACAATCCAAACTTATTCCCGTGCCGGTCGTAAGATCGAACATTGCAGCCGACCACACAGCAAGTAGGAACCATGGCTATGCTTTCGCTCCTTACTTAGACCCCCAAAATGGCGGATCGGGCCAAAATCCTTTCCACGCCCACCCCCGTGACATCACACTCCAAAGCCCTATTCTCCCTCCACCTGCAAATTGGTCAGAGTTATCAAGAACAACTTTCAAAGGTTTACTCAGGATACACATATGCTTCAGTATTACAAGGTAATTGCCGCCTTCAGGAGGAACAAAAACCTGGGTGATCTCCTTGTAAAGGCTAAAATCTCACCTCTCTCTGAGCCTAAGTGCAGAGATCAGGGGCAATTTTTCCAGCACCACAAGTGGGTGCACAGTTATTCCAATGGTAATGTTTTTCTATCACTGTGCAAAGGGACTCCAAGATCTAAAAACTGTGTATATTTGATCACTTGTAGGAACTGTGGAATCCAATATGTGGGAGAAACAGGAAATACACTTTTGGTTAGATTCACCCACCACAGATACAATGTCTTACACAAGAAGAACACTCACACGTACCTGGTAAACCACTTTGTAGAACATGGCTGGGAATCTGTTGGGGCCACAGCAGTGCAGGCGAATCCGAGGTGGACAACAGAACAGAGGAGGAGAGCTGAAAGGATTTGGCTTGCCAAATAAGATACGACATACCAAAAAAGTTTTAATGAAAAAGGATTTAAATGAACAAAATCTCAGGTACTGTATATAGTTGCTTTTATTGTTCTTACCTTTGTTCTTTTTGTGTCTTATGTGGCCCAGTCAGGATTCTGGTGAGGGGTCTCTGAGTAGCATCTCACCCCAGGCACTGGCCCTAAACCTAACCTCAGTGGACCCTATGCAAAAGGTGATTTGGGGCCTAAACCTAACCCCTTCGGGGACCGGACTCCCAAATTTGATTCCCCCCCCCATTTTTCTGTACGTCATTATGTTCATTCTAGTCCGCTGTTTCCTCATGTGTCAGTTGTCAGGACGTCTGCCCTTCCTGTTGTTGAGTAATAGTCACAATTCTAGTCATAGCAAACGTCAGTTCAAGTCATAGTCTTAGCTCATGTCACAGTATTACTTTTGTCTCTCTGCCTTTGTGTAGATTTGTTCCCCCTTACGCATACAAACTGAAAATGAATCGCGCATGAGCTGGTGAATGTGCATTTTTCTTTGTCTAAACTAAATCAGTGCACTAAAACATCATTCCAACACAGTCACTTACTCACTTCCTCCGTCTTGTGTGTGCCTTAGTGATGTGTCGGTCGCGAACAAAATGGCTCTTAGAGCCGACTCTTTGATGTGAACGACGCGAGCCAGCTCCTTTTCGGGAGCCGTGTTTTTTTCTTCTTTCTCTCACCCTCTGTCTCACCCTTTTTTCGTTTCACTCCGGATGTGAGCCTTGTGCTTGCGCTGAGCAGAGGGCGGACGTGTGGTAGTTACATTCGCAGTAGCACAGGAACAGAGCGAGAGGGAAAGAGAGAGAAAGAGAGTCATCTATTAAAAGACATGAGTCAACACTTCATTCCCCCAGCAGCATTAATGAAGTGACTGTCCCTATTCTTTTATGTTGGTCTGAGAACAAACCACCAATACTCAGAACAGGTCCAGCGAACAACAATGATTTATTAAGCACATATGCGGGAGATGTACATAATACCACCCAGAGCGCAATCTGAGAGCTCTCAGAGGAAATACACAAGCTTCACTACGTAAAGGGTTGTACAGGCCCAATATGCGTAGGCATATTATCATGCATCAGTGACATTTAGCTGCAACCCCTTTTATGGTATGGGTATGTATAACACACTAACGGTTTCAACACTCTTTCACCCACACCTGTTTCCTGTTTTCTCGTTATGAGGCCCCATGATCGTAAGTTTCACATCCTGAGTACATTCTGTTCTAATTTCACCTTCTACAGGCACGTATGCAGTTACAAGCAGACTACTTCTTTTAATGCCCTATGATTTGCACATTTATTAGCTTCTGGATAACGATGACACTTACTGAAATACTGCTACATAATATATATTTTCCACATGACACTTTAACAATGCTTCATATCACAGTCTTTATGATGATAAAACATGTTCTCTCGTTAGCAGATGTCTGTGCTGTCACTTGTCATAAAAATGTCCAGAGCCAGGGTTTAAGCTTCCTCTTCAATCACCATTGAACATTAATACGGACAACAAAAGATTCGTCACATTATCCCCATAAACAACATGTTTTTAGAGAAATCATTGTGACACAAATATTTAGATTCTTGTTTCACAATGTGCATGAACTCAAAATCTTTAGTTTCATAGTCATAAAGTATCGAAAAGAAAATGTTTATTCCAATGTATCAGCTATACTTTTTGTAAAAAAAAAAGAAAAAAAAAGAAAAGCTGATTGGAAATGCATTCAAATAACCTCCTGCCATGACCTTCCTTGTGCGAGCACGCGCACACACACAGACACACACACACTCACATGTAGCACATGCAGCATTGCGCACACTCACACACACACACAGAGAGAGAGAGAGAGAGAGAGAGAGAGAGATCATTAATGAAAAGCATTGCAGCGGCTTTTGGATTTTCACTCTTTGTTCTATTTAATATGAACAGTTACATAAAATTCATTCCATTTTTTTGCCTTTGCTTTAATTAACATGTGTCTTTAAATCTACCATACCTTTCTTGTTCAAAAGGTTTACTGACATAGTAAAGAAGTACAGTGGGGCAAAAAAGTATTTAGTCAGCCACCGATTGTGCAAGTTCCCCCACTTAAAATGATGACAGAGGTCAGTAATTTGCACCAGAGGTACACTTCAACTGTGAGAGACAGAATGTGAAAAAAAAATCCATGAATCCACATGGTAGGATTTGTAAAGAATTTATTGGTAAATCAGGGTGGAAAATAAGTATTTGGTCAATAACAAAAATACAACTCAATACTTTGTAACATAACCTTTGTTGGCAATAACAGAGGTCAAACGTTTACTATAGGTCTTTACCAGGTTTGCACACACAGTAGCTGGTATTTTGGCCCATTCCTCCATGCAGATCTTCTCGAGAGCAGTGATGTTTTGGGGCTGTCGCCGAGCAACACGGACTTTCAACTCCCGCCACAGATTTTCTATGGGGTTGAGGTCTGGAGACTGGCTAGGCCACTCCAGGACTTTCAAATGCTTCTTACGGAGCCACTCCTTTGTTGCCCGGGCGGTGTGTTTTGGATCATTGTCATGTTGGAAGACCCAGTCTCGTTTCATCTTCAAAGTTCTCACTGATGGAAGGAGGTTTTGGCTCAAAATCTCACGATACATGGCCCCATTCATTCTGTCCTTAACACGGATCAGTCGTCCTGTGCCCTTGGCAGAAAAACAGCCCCATAGCATGATGTTTCCACTCCCATGCTTCACAGTAGGTATGGTGTTCTTGGGATGCAACTCAGTATTCTTCTTCCTCCAAACACGACGAGTTGAGTTCATACCAAAAAGTTCTACTTTGGTTTCATCTGACCACATGACATTCTCCCAATCCTCTGCTGTATCATCCATGTGCTCTCTGGCAAACTTCAGACGGGCCTGGACATGCACTGGCTTCAGCAGCGGAACACGTCTGGCACTGCGGGATTTGATTCCCTGCCGTTGTAGTGTGTTACTGATGGTGACCTTTGTTACTTTGGTCCCAGCTCTCTGCAGGTCATTCACCAGGTCCCCCCGTGTGGTTCTGGGATCTTTGCTCACCGTTCTCATGATCATTTTGACCCCACGGGATGAGATCTTGCGTGGAGCCCCAGATCGAGGGAGATTATCAGTGGTCTTGTATGTCTTCCATTTTCTGATGATTGCTCCCACAGTTGATTTTTTCACACCAAGCTGCTTGCCTATTGTAGATTCACTCTTCCCAGTCTGGTGCAGGTCTACAATACTTTTCCTGGTGTCCTTCCAAAGCTCTTTGGTCTTGGCCATGGCGGAGTTTGGAGTCTGACTGTTTGAGGCTGTGGACAGGTGTCTTTTATACAGATGATGAGTTCAAACAGGTGCCATTCATACAGGTAACGAGTGGGGGACAGAAAAGCTTCTTACAGAAGACGTTACAGGTCTGTGAGAGCCAGAGACTTTCCATGTTTGAGGTGACCAAATACTTATTTTCCACCCTGATTTACGAATAAATTCTTTACAAATCCTACCATGTGAATTCATGAATTTTTTTTTCACATTCTGTCTCTCACAGTTGAAGTGTACCTCTGGTGCAAATTACTGACCTCTGTCATCATCTTAAGTGGGGGAACTTGCACAATCGGTGGCTGACTAAATACTTTTTTGCCCCACTGTACCTAGGGAACTCAGTAAGTATGAGCCGCAGTAGCTTAGGGACACTTTCTCAAATAAAGAGGATTTCATCATCTGCAGTTCGTGGGGGAAAAAAAGGGCCACATTAAAAAAACAAATGAGTAGAGCCACAAATTATGGATACAGACTCTTTTCAGCTATACAGGTAGAGATACACTTCATGTACTTATCAACATACAGTTCAAAGGCTTGCATTA
Organism: Pundamilia nyererei; assembly: GCF_000239375.1. Lineage (NCBI taxonomy): Eukaryota > Metazoa > Chordata > Actinopteri > Cichliformes > Cichlidae > Pundamilia > Pundamilia nyererei. Next base: position 7,003 of record NW_005188366.1, read on the forward strand.
GAGTGCATTGGTGCACATTTGGGCTCCTTTATTTAACATGGTTACACCATTATGAATTCAGCTACATAAATATGCTCAAGAGTCTATCATATGTTTGACATCCAACTAAAAATTCAAAAATATATATCTTTAAATCAGTAACTTTGCAAATTTAGAGGAAATGTTTTTGGACAACAAATGAGTCACGTTTTAAACACAGTTTGAATAATCAGCGCTGACAGACCGACATTTCTGAAGCGCAGGCTATAACAGACATGCTTACTGTGTGAAAGGACTGCAGATGTTTTGGAGCAGAGAAACACGCTGTTTTGTTGCTTTTCTCTTACGGATAAGCAACGCCCGATTGTAAGAAACACTCTGTGCGGGTAGCAAAGTCAGCTCCAACGCATGTCCAGGCATCAACCGGTCTTTCCACCGGCTGGCTGGTCCCTCAGCTTTCATGCTGGGTTCTGCAGCACAACCTCGCACTGTCCACTGGGGCACGGCAAAAATTGCAAGTCCTAGTTTGGGTCTTCACTGCTTGCAGAGAATTAACAATTAAAGAAAGGGATCCAACATGAAACTTAAATCAAATAGTGCAGTTGGAATTGTCCACAACCATGCTCAGTTTCACAAATAAACAAAAAGCTTCCACCAGCCATACTGTTCATAGACACAGGAGGGACAACTGAAAACTTCCCAGAAACTGAAATTGTAATAAATTAATCACGCTAAAGCAGCCTCTACGTCATTTTGGAAAGGTCCAGAGCCTTTATACATAGCATATGCCAAGCAGACTCAGTGCAAGATAATATGTAGCGTTAGAATTTAACATTTAAAGTTTAAAGAGACACACAGGTCAGTACCTCGCTATTGTCTTTAAACTTGAAGTAAAATATCAGTTTTATCAACAGAGGACACATGAAACGAGCAATGCTGGCAGTTCTGAAGAGCGGTGCACGCTCTCATTTCACAAGTTGGCCTACATTTCCCAGAAAGACCACACAGTTCAAACCTGTAAAAATACTGAATTAAGAAAAAAGTTTTACACTATGTTTCATCAAGTTAAAAACAAATCCAGCAAACCTGCTTCTCACACAAACATTTATCTTTCAGGTCACTGTCTAAAAAGCACCATTAAGAAATTTGATCCTGCATTTACAAAAGTAATTCCTGTTTGTATAAATTCACACTGAAAACCAAAAGTGGTTGATAAACAAAATTTAATAATGTTTGCACATCTATGAAGGCAACAAAAGCGCCCTCGTATTACTACTTTTTTTAAACTCTGTTATAAAAGACACTTTACAAAATTTGTTGACTTTATTTCATTCTTAGAACAGAAAAACACATGACACAATGTGACTGTCTGTCTGTCTGTATTCATAAATCACTGTATGGAGGGTTAGGGTTAGACCTAACCCAGACTGATTCTGATTGGATAATGAAAATCTGAGTAAACACTCAACCTTAAGCTTAAACCCAAGTTTGTGTTCACATCCCTCAGGCTCTTCTCCTCCTATGTTTCTCCACTCTTCTCTCACTCTCTTGACCTAATCCTATTGATGATGGTGGATAGCCAAGAACAAATCTGTCCAATTATTTTAAAGAGCCAGAAACTCCTGACATAGCTATACCACCCTGACATTGACTTTTTCTGATAGTATCTGTGTCCACCCTCTGAAATGGAGTCTATCTTGTCCAGCAGCTCCTGGACCTGAACCTGACTCCTGTCTCCGGTTTCTTTGTTGTTGAATACATGGTATACACCGCTGCAGCTCCTCAGCAGCTGCTGCAGGTTCTTGTCCTCTCTGATGAAGTGCTCCATGTCGATGTCTTCCAGTCGATCTCCGTAGGTAAACAGCAGCATGGTATGTTTGGAGACGTCATCATTCAACATCTCCTGCAAGGTTTTCAGCCCTTTCTGCTCCTGTGGGGTGAATCTTCCAAGCTGGATAACAAGGAGGAAGACGTGTGGACCTGGAGAGCTCAGCTTGAGAGCTTTTAACAGCTCTGCTTTCACCTCCTTTGCAGTCAGCTCAGTGCTGAAGAGTCCAGGGGTGTCGACCAAAGTGACTCTACGATCCAGAACATCAGCTTCTGTCTTCTTACTGCTCAGAGTCAGAGGGCTCAAACTGATAGTACAGTCAAACTCCTTCTTTCCCAGTATGGTGTTTCCTGCTGAGCTCTTCCCCACTTTCTCCTGACCCACCAGCACCACCCTAAGGTCTGAGCCTGAAAATAGCACAGGAAATCAGGAGGAGGCAGAATGAACTTCAGCACACACACATATGCATGAACCACATCAGCATACAATCGGTATTCCTGTAAACAGCTAAAATAAGAAAAAACAGGAACATGTTGAACAATAAAAGTGAGACACAGACTTTCAGTTGGCATTTTTATATTTATTAACATGTTTGATGCACACAGTTTTGCCTTTTTGTACTATGCATGCATGTATGTATGTATGTATTATTCTGCTTCATGTGATCTTCATCTGAACGAACCTATGAATCTCTTCTGGACACAGAGCACAAGGGTTAGAACTCCAGCTTCCTCTCATAACACTGACTAAAGATGTAAAGAAAGACTTAGTTTTCTGTTTTCTCCCAATAACATGTTACCTGCATGATGTGTATCATTAATAATCAATAATTCTTCTCCCTAAACTGATAACGGACTCTTATTGTTACTGTATTTTGCACGCCTTCTTTTTCACTGCCACAGCTGCAGTTCCAGCTACAAGACCCACTGCAGCTCCCACTGCAGCTCCTATTGGACCTGCCACACTGCCAACAGCTGCTCCAACACCTATTTCAATAGTAGCTCCAGCAGCAGCTCCCATAATTGCTAGAGTGCCTCGAATAAGCCAGTTGTTTCTCTCTGCACGTCTTCTTGCTTCTTTGGACTCCATCTCTGGATTTTCTTTCTTCAGTCGTTCCATCTCTTCTCTGATGGCTCTCTCAGCCTGTTTGAACATTTCATTCGTGTAATAACCTCCAACATTGTTTTGAACCATGGTGTTGATCTTCGTCACCAGCTCACTCACTTGAGAGGAATCTGTGCTTCTGTTGTTAAAAACATGATATCCTCCATGACACTGACGGATGAAGTCAAGAAAAGCTGGATTTCTCTTGATTAATTCTTCTATGGTGACTCCATCTGCCTCCAGGTCATCTCCATGAGTAAACAGGACCATAGTGTAGCATGCTGCTTCTTCTCCAAACAACTCCTGAAGAATTTTCACAGTTTCATGATCTTCTTTTGTGATTCTGGTTATTTGCATCACAACCAGGAACACATGAGGACCAGGAGCAGCAAAGGAGATGCCTTTAGCGATCTCTGTCTTCACCTGCTTTGCAGGTAGCTTAGTGTCAAACAGACCTGGAGTATCAACTACAGCCAGGATGTGACCCTTAAACTGATCAATTTCTTTCTGACACTCTGATGTCAGAGAAACAAGGGATACCTTAGATTGAAAAGCTTTTCTCCCTAGGATGGTGTTTCCTGATGCACTTTTCCCAACTCCGGTTTTGCCAACAAGCACAATCCTGAGGTCTGGTTCCTCTGGTTCTGTTGGAGAATATTACACAGATATGACGTTACAAAACTGCATACTCTAAATCTCCTTGTAAGAAATGCTATACTGATTTGAGCCACAGTCTGTTTTATTACACTGCAGTAAATGAAATCAGAATTAGAAAAATTCTTTAATCCCTAAGGAAATTATGTGGTTACAGTCGCTACAAGACAATAAGAACAGTAGCAGACTGAACTACAAAGTTTGCAAAATATAGGAAATAGCTCTAATATATATACAAATAGCTCAATTATAAAATGAGAATAGTATGGAGGTGAAATATATATGATTGACATTGTACTGTAAGCTGTAAAACTTTGTTATTTGCCATTTTCTCTTTGGAGGATGCACTATAGGGTGTAACTACTGTGTGCAAGGAAAGACCTTATGAATCTCTCCTGGTTGGGGGTTGGGGGAGGGTGTGTTTGCACAACAAAAGCAGGAGAACAATGGAGCTGAAGGCCTGTGAAAATCTCAGCGGGGTGCTAGCAAGTGTTGGGTTCAGGGAATTTACGCAAATTTGAGCAGGGTTAGTAAATCTACAGTGGGGCAAAAAAGTATTTAGTCAGCCACCGATTGTGCAAGTTCCCCCACTTAAAATGATGACAGAGGTCAGTAATTTGCACCAGAG
>NW_005188366.1:12052-16309 GCF_000239375.1 Pundamilia nyererei
GGTCCCCCCGTGTGGTTCTGGGATCTTTGCTCACCGTTCTCATGATCATTTTGACCCCACGGGATGAGATCTTGCGTGGAGCCCCAGATCGAGGGAGACTATAGAACGCTGCATGTTATATTCCAAATCTGCCTGTTCTTTTTCAGAAACCCGCCTGCAAAAAGTGAACCTAAAGTATGTAACGCAAGGATGTAATCACTTTCAAGAGGGAGAAAGCATAAAGTTCGACTTTAAGTAACAATTAGGACTCACTTAATATGATAAGGAGATTCTGCAGGTCATTAATCAATGTATAAAACCAAAATCGAATGTATTTTTTAGTGACACAGAACATAAGCACGAAAAAAAGATGTATAATTAGGAACATTTATAATAAATATGAATTAATTAGTGCAATTTCTTTAACCATAGAGAATGACTAAATCCTTTAGGACAATGTCACATCAGTGCACTGAACTCACTATATTATCTAGCTCACAGAGCCTCCACATGTTCTCACTGTAATTTCCCCCTCATGAATGAATTTATGCTTGGACTAATCTGATTGTTCGGGGGGGAAATCAAACACATTTTACTCGCAGTACTCAAGCTGACTTACCTTTGCTTGAATGATGACGTATTCACAACGTGGATGCTTATAAATAGCCAAATCTTGTACCCAATCCTTGGTGAACTGGATGTGCCCCTCCAGAGATTTATAATTGCGAAATTGGTTCGCGGTGTGTACTCTCTCTACACAGACAAGGTACGAAAATATATCAGGCTAGGTCAATAGCAGTTGGTCTTCAAGGTTTCTACTCCACTGCCATTATTTCATACGGGTCCACATTTCCAATGCACGCTATTTTTTGCAAGTACCGTCTCTTTGCATCCGGACACAATCTGTCTCTATAACGTCCTTTTTCTTTTGAGCTGCTTTTAAGTATGGTTCGTAGCAATCTTCCTTCCAACACAGTGTGTTTGTTTTGATTTGTGGCCTGCTAAAATGGTGCCACACTCCCACAATGCATTGCGGTGTGATGTCAACTCCAAAGCCCTATCCCTGTCTTAGGGTGAGAGGCAGGGTACACCCTGGACAGGTCGCCAGTCTGTCACAGGATGTACCGTCTCTGCCTTTTCTTCTCATACTCTACATTTCCAAATTTTCCTTTTTTAAACTGAGAGTGCTAACTACTGTGTCACCATGCTGCTCTTAAAGGGAAACATTTTTTTTTAATAGTCCTGCGCAAAAAAGTATAGATCCAAAAGATGTAAAGTTGTCATGGTTTCTCTCTCCTCACCGTGGCAACTCATGATTTTTTCTCTGTCTTTCCATCTCATATGCTACCTTTCCTCTCTGCTAACTTTGTTTGTGTCTGTGTATTGGTATATTGCATGTGTATAGTTTTCAATAAAATTGTAGCTTTTTGATGGAAAAATGCTAGAAGAGTTACGCAGTAGCTGATTTTTAGCAAGTCTGTAATGCTAGTCTATATGCTATGCTACATGTACGATGAACCAGCTAAACATAACACACATGTCACAAGAACATTCTCTCCCACTAGTTTCTCTATGTTCCTTTTGTTGTGTTACTAGTGGGAGGGGGTAAGTGTACAAAGAGCGATGGACAGACTTCTCTAATTCAGATTTCTGCATAGACCGTGTACCCTATTAGTGCTTTTGCAAGATAAAGTAAAGCTTTGCATCTCTGTTTGTCTCTGTCCATTTTTTATTTGGTATTTCTCCTACACCTTGAGATATGGATCTGCCCCATGCAAGTTGAAATAGACCAAAAAACAATGAAAGAGAGAAGCTATAGTGATAAACACTCTCAATCTGCTATCACCGTTATTTTCCCACTCTTCTTTTTACTTCACCACAGACACTTGGTTTGGTTTTCAAACTCTTCTGTCTCTGGAAATCTAAAGGTGCAAAGTCATGAAAGGCAAGACATGTTAACCCACCATCTTGGTTGGCCTGTTGTGGACAAAAGATGAGAGTTAAAAACATGGTCAACTCATGAAATATTGTTTGCAGATCGCCAATAAAATAAACTACTAAAAATAAAGCTGCAGGATTAAAACATAAAATTCATAAGAAAAGATCTGTTAAGCCCTAAAAATAAAATTAAACTATGAAATAAAACTATAAATTAATTTAATTAAACTAAGTTGTTGCCACAGAAAACAAGAGACGGAAAGTGAAAATAAGTTCATAGGCAATGTTAAATTGATGTGTCGCAAGGATTCAAACACAGTGTAACATCTGCCTAAATGGCAAAAGAAGTGGAAGGAATCCAATCTCTACTCTATTGTAAAGTGTCTATTGTAGAGATTATGTTATGTGGCTGCTGCTGTATCCAATGTCTGAGAAGACCTATCCACTGACTAATTGACACTGCACTCACTAAGACCAATTACAAAACTGACTGATGAAGATGTCTCAAATGACATCGAAGCATATGCTAGAGTGTAACGTCACGATGGCCGACATGTTAAAAACCGACGACAAGGAGCCTGACTATATCTAGTCGGTACCTCTCAACGTCATGGACTAGCTCAAGCTCAAGTTTGAAGCCTAATGTTAAAAGTAGAGATAGCGTCTATAAGGCTTATATGATTTACTCATGAAAGTGGCCACTTTCATATATTGTTTTAGTAAGTATCCAAAACATACAGGTTTCATTTATATAATTTTTCAAGGGATCTTATATCTGTTTTCACTCTTGTATGCTTTTCATACAAGTTTCACACAAGACAGATACAAACTTTATAAGATTTATACATATCTTTTTCATATATGGGTTATCATGATCATCATAATCGTTTATTTGTATAGCACTTTAAAAAACACACCAGTCAGAACAAAGTGCTGAACAAGACAAAACCAAACAACTAGCAAAATTAAAAATATAGTAAAATTAATAAGTAAGGTGTCAGTTTCCCACAGCATTTACAGATTTAAAAACCAATAAAGGGACTTTAAAACAAATCCTAAATCCAATAGGAAGCCGATGTAAAGAAGCCAGACCCGGAGTGATGTGATTATATTTCCTACTACTGGTTAAAAATCGTGCCACGGCATTTTGCACTAATTGCAGGTGTGACAAAGTGCCCAACACCTATTAAAAGGGAATTACAATGGTCCAGACGTGAGGTGATACAAGCATGAATAAGAGTTTTACAAATTGCATTTGGAAAGGAAAGGCTTGACCTTCAATAGGCATCTTAGGTGATCAAAAGCTGATTTTACCACCCCATTTACATGACCCTCAAAGGTAAGTGCAAAATCAAATCTAACACCAGGATTTGTGATTGAACTCTCAGATGGGAGGTCAAAACACCATAATCAACATCTGGAGAATCAGTAGAACGATGTGGGCCAAATAAAATTGCTTCCGTTTTTTGACCATTAAAATTTAGAAAGTTATTTATGTCATCCATGTTTAGTTATCCATGATTTGACATCACTAAGACAGTCAAACAGAGACTGACATGGGGAGGTATCCAAATGACTAAAAGGTAAGCAAAGCTGACAGTTATTGGCATACAAATGAAATGACACTTTGTGTTTACGAAATATGGGCCAAGAGGGAATAAATACAGCGAGAAAAATAATGGCCCAAGGATAGATCCCTGGGCCACACCCCAAAGCAAAGGGGCCACAGAGGACACGGCCAACCCCAGCTTAACACAAAAACTATTTTCGGAAATATATGATTTTATCCACGACAGTGCCAAATCAGAAATTCGCACACAGTGGTGTAAGCGGGAGATCAGCAGGTTGTGGTCGACTGTGTCAAATGCAGCTGTCATGTCCAATAAGACAAGCACGGCATATTCACCATGATCAGTCACAACAAGAATGTCATTCATAACTTTAACAAATCATATAAGCTCTGTGCTGTGAAAGATAAGATAAGATAAGATAAGATAACTCTTTATTGTCATTGCACAGTCATACATAGTACAGTAGTACAATGAAATTGGAAAAACTGTCCTACGTCGGCACTACATATAACACAACACGACACGATATGACACATCACAACGCAACAAACAACACAACACAGTATATTAACTTAGTATAAAAAAGAAGGATAAGTGTATGTGTATTGCACACTGTTATTATTGCACATTAATTGTTATTGCACCTTGTTATAAATATAAATATTACTGTTATTGTTTTAAACATTGTTACCTCCCCCCTAAAAAAGTCCAGGGAGGTATCCAGTCAGGTCAGCTATTTGCCTTGATCAGGGCTGTTGCCCTGTTGTAA
>NW_005188366.1:37802-42098 GCF_000239375.1 Pundamilia nyererei
GGGCGGTGCACGGGCCATCCCTCGGTAAGGGGCCTGGACCTTGGATTGTCCACGGCGTCCGCCATGGCGCACCAGGGTCCAGTCAGAAGTCCATCCAACCATGGTGAGTTGGATGGAGGCGAGTGTTTTTAAATTGGTTTTTCTACCAAAGTTTAAATTAAATTTTTAAATTAAAATTTTCAAGTTAAATATGCAATTTTTAACTTAGATTTTTAAAGAAATAAAATAAAGAAAATGAATTGGTTTTGAAAAAAACCTTTTGGTTATTAAAGAAAAAAGACATCAAATTAAATTATAACAGGCCAAATGAATATGAATTTGTGTGCCTATGTGGCGACGTTTCGACCTGTGAAGGTCTTCTTCAGGCCTAGGCACACACAGAAAAAACGGAAAACAGGCTTGCTCTCAGAGGTCTGCTCTGTCCGATGGTTTGGAGTGGAATGAGCAGAGAGTGCCTTCACCTTCTATTTATACCCTCCCACTTTTTTTCAGTTCGAATTTAGTTTTAGAAAGGAAAATTAGTGGTTTTACTCTTTCGCTCTTAGTTTTTTGGATAGAATTTTTACAAATGTATTTTTTAAGCACTCCTCACTGGCAATAACATGTTTTTTGAAAGATTTTAATATTTTAACCATGTAAAGAAGTTATAATCATTTAAACAATTTTTAAATCACATTTAATCACGTCTACTTTATTTTTTTATGTTGCATGAAATATTTTTAATCACAACCGTATATTTAATGTATGTTTTCTAATTTTTTAATGTAATTAATGAATTGAGTTTTTAATTGTAAATTTGCAATATTGTCCCAATTAGGATTAGAGCCAAATGGAAATTGGAATGAATTTTTATCCAGTAATTAGGTTTAGGGCCAAATCAAAAAAGATTTAATTATGGGTTAAGGCCAGAATATTAAAATGGTTGTCGTTAGGGTTTGTCATGTGGGTTGGGGCTTAATTAAAGGGGGTAGGGTTAGGTGTGAGAAAGGAACAGGCCACCAGCAAGCTGGTAGCCTGACGTGCACGGGCCATCGATGGGGCTGGGTGGTGGTGTCCCTGCCCTGGTTCAAAAAATTGCCCTTATCTAGGGTTTTAGTGCACTTTTAGCATCACTGGGCCGTTCGCGACATTTCGGCATGTTTTTGCCTTCTTCAGGCCGACCCAGTGTGTCTTGTCTTTGTCTTTCTGTTTTCTGTTTGCCTCCCTTGGCCTTTTATACTTTTGTTAGCTCCTCCCACTTGTGTTTTTAGTTGAAAAATTGTTTCTTAGTTTTTGTAAAACATTCTTTTGCTTTTACTTTTTTTCTCCTTTTTCCTTTGACTTATTTGCTCTTTGTCTTACTGCTTTTCACTTTTTCTCTGTTTGTTTTCTTTCATATCTTTATTTTTTCATCTCTTTGTTTCTCTTTATCTTTTTATGGCACCCCCTGTCTTTTTTGACATCCCGTCCTTCGTTCACTGTATTTGTGTTTATGGCACCCCCTTCCTTTAAGTCCTTTCCGTGTGTTCGTGTACGTTATTCTCTTTGTTTTTTCTTACTCTTTTTCTATTTGTTTTTCTGCTTGTCTTTCTTTCTTGTACGTGACTTCTTGTCTTTTTCATTTTTTGTGTTAGGGACCCCCCATGGTTAGGGTTAGGGTTTGATAGAGGGCAGGGGCACCCCCAACCCCACGAGGCACTGGCTGGTTAGGTGTGAGAAAGGAACAGGCCACCAGCAAGCTGGTAGCCTGACGTGCACGGGCCATCGATGGGGCTGGGTGGTGTTGTTAGGGTTAGGGTTAGGGGTTAGGAGAAAATAAGATGGGGGCTCGATTGCCGAAGGCAATCAGGCACCAATGCGCAGGCCATCCTTGCTCCCGGCTCAAGGAACCATGTCCCTAACTTGGTGCCCTGAAAAAGGGATTATTTTAGCATCCCGGGTATGAGGCTTCCAGATGGGGGAGGGAGGGGGAGAGGGAGGGAGAGCGGGAGAGAGGGGTAAGAGAGAGGGTGAGAGAGGGAGAGAGAGAGAGAGGGAGGGAGGGTGGAGTTTGGAGTTAAGGGTCATTCCAATATAGGGTTAAAAGTGGTTAGGTTTAGGATTGAACTCAGGGTTGGGCTTCAGGGATAAGGTTAAGTCCAGCACAGGGTTAGAACTGGTTAGGTTTAGGATAAACCTCATGGTCAGGATGCTCCAGCAAATATATACAGACAGGTGGAATGATGGTAACAACGATGATGATAATGATTATGACAACAACAGCAACAATAAAACAGTAATAATAGACAAGTATGTACATCATATGGACTTTATGCCCTTTTAAAAACTTTTTTCATTTAACCCCTTAGGGTGTACAGTGTCTAATTTGGCAATCCAGACTCTTTCAGCCTTCCTCCTCTGCTGAGCTGTCCATCTGGGATTTGCCTGTGTCATTGTGGCCCTGACAGATTCCCAGCCATGTGACAGGAAGTGTTTCACCAAATGTGTTTGTGCATTCTTTTTTCTTAACACATTGTACCTGTGCTGGGTGAATCTGGTCAGGAGTGTGTTGCCTGTCTCACCAACATATTGGATGCCACATTTGCTGCAAGTAATCAGATAAATACAGTTAGGGTTAGGGGGGTTAGGGATGTGGGATTGAGTCCGGTCCCTAAAGGGTCCAGACGGTGCTCGGTCCATCCCTCTGCCCCTGCCACTTGTCCCCTGCTGGACACGTCTACGGGAAGGCAGCCGCCCTCTCCCGTGACGCACCACCGTCCAGCCTTCTGAGTCCATCCGGGACCCCATGGTCAAATTCTTAATTTTTCGTATCTCTTGATGTCGCCTTTGTTATCTTTATTTAATAATTGTTTTAATGTGCTATTTATTTCAGTTAGATATGTAAAATATGTGTATATGAATTTACAATCACAAACAAAGGCGAGAAAAAAGAAAGAAAAAATGTAAATGAAATTTGTTTTTATAACAAAAAGAAATGAAATTAATAAAACTGGTTCATTTTTAATAAGTGAAAATCAACGAATTAATGTGCCCACTGCCGCGACGTTTCGACCCAAGATAGGTCTTCCTCAGGCTGGGGCACAATGGATGTAAAGCTGGGAATGCACAGAGAGAGAGAGATGTTGTCTCTTCAACAGTCAGCTCCCAAATGAGCTCCTCTCTGCTGTGCAGCCTTTTATAGGCTTGGTTTCCTACATGAGTTTTTTTGAATTTTAGGTTAGGCAATGTGTTTTCAAATGTCTGTGATGGTTTTAGACTAAAATGAATGTGTGTTTTTTAACCTTTGTAATGAAATTGCATGAAATGTATTTTTAATTTGTATATTATGTGAATTTTTAAGGAACCATAAGATTTTGAAATTTTCATTTGTATGTTTTTAATCCAATCATGTTGTTGTGAATTTTTCAGGTTTACAGAGAAACGTATTTGTAATTTTAAATTTTAAACTTGGATGAGTATGTTTTTCACCAAATTAAGTTTTTATGCTTTCTGGGTTTGATATTTAAGCAATATGGTGTTTTTAAGGGTTTTAATAAGGTTTGTGATTTTAATGACTGTTGTTGTGTTTTGAGTGTAAATTATGAAATGATTAAAAGGGTCATGAATCAAAATGCCTTGTTTTAATGGTTTGAATAAAATTTTAATCCCCAATATGTCCCGTTTCCCCATTTTTTGTTTGTTATACATTAGTTGTGATATGTAATAATACATTGTTATTTATTGTAATCAGATAATTATTTATTTATTTATTTAGACAAATTAACCCCCCCAAAAAAGAGGTTAGGGTTAGGGTAAGACATTTGGGGTGGGGCTAATGTAATTATGTAGGTTAGGGTAAATAATTGGGATGGTGCTTGCTGGTGCTGATTGCTGAGGCAATCTTTTCAGCAACTACTCTGAGCACCTGGTCGTGCCGCCAACGATACCGACCATCGGCCAGGGTCCTTGGGCAGCTGCTAAGGAGGTGTTCTAAGGTCCCTCTTCCAGAGCACAGGGGACAGGCAGGTGTCTCGCTCTTTCCCCACAGATGGAGGTTTGCTGGGCTTGGCAGAGTATCGTATACTGCCTGCACTAGGAATCAGATCCGGTGGAAGTCTGCCTGCATGATGTTTGCCCAGGTGACCTTGCGCTGCAAGGTGCTCTCCCACCTTGTCCATGCTCCCTGCCGCTTAAGGCCTACAGCTCTACTTACTCGCTCCTCCTCCACACCTGCTCGGACCTCTTCCTGGAGTAGCTGGTGTCTCTCCTTTCCCTGTGCCCTGCTGACCTGGGCCTTTGGGAAGTACCCCAAGCCTGCTCCCCCTGTTGCTAAGACCC
>NW_005188366.1:42546-45291 GCF_000239375.1 Pundamilia nyererei
GTCTCCGAGGTAACCACCATGAGATGCTCAAATGCTCTTAACTTGCACATTACATGTGCTCAGATGTTTCTCCACATCAACAGGGCCCCTTCTATAAACTGTGAGGATTCAGGTCAATGGCCGTTCCATCAGCTTTAGTTTCTCTCTGAAACCAGCTGGCTGTGTTTGGGATCATTGTTTGCTGAAATGTCAACCCTTGTTTCATCTTCATCAACACAAATTTTCCACTAGAGGGTGTATTTACAAATGTACTTACAATGTCTCAGAGTTTATGAAAAATCTAATATTAAACAGTTCCTAAAATAAGCACACTGCTCAACTGGCTAATTCATTTCTTTTATTTTTATGTCTTCAGTCTCCTATGAATGTGGAGTCAGTGTTTCTTGCCCAAGATCTATATTTGAATTTTAAGTTGCTTTCAGATTATGTGAATGATCAAACAGATCAGACTTGGTGAAGATAAAGTTAAAGGTGCAGATACATTTGAATTAAACTTGAATTACCCCTTTCCACATCTGATCTCTGCTCTTGTTACAGTCACAGTTTCCAGGAAGCTCCACAAGTGTGACGTGCTGGAGAAGAGGTTTGTTTGGCAGCCTGACAGTCACACACTTCACTAGTGGCCAATACCGCGTCTTTGCCTTATTACCTTCTCTTTGTCTTGAATCATTACTTGAAGAAGAAATGACATAACTAAAAGTTTATATTAAATAAACTGAAACTAGCAAACCCAAAGTAACAAATGAGTTTTGCATCAATCATTGGTTTTTAATTTGAGATTGTTTCGAGTTCGAAAAATGTTGAGCAACAGAACACCAACAGAGGCTCAGGAGAGTGCAATCAGACAATGAGTTTATTAAAACACACGCAGGAGAAGAAGTATACAGCATCACATCAGCAAAACGCCTCCCCCTAAGAATACACAAGATGATGATTTTATAGCATCAGGGTTTTACGCCCCCTTGTGCGTCAATTACAGATTAAAATACATCGATTACAGTCAATGGTACATCTTAAATGTGTAAAAAGAGATACAAAAGTTCAGTTTTTGATAACACCTGCCATACATGGTAATACATTTCAAGCCTACATGGTCCCTGAAGACTGATCCCTTTCTTAACTGCTCTCCTGTCATCTGTTACCAAGTAGACTAACATGCAGTTAGAAGCTAAATGAATTCCAGACCTTTGGCCTGGCAAGTTTCTAGATTATATGTGTTTGTAAGCGTGTACGCGGCCTTCTATGTTCCAAGTCACCCACACAATGGATTGTGAAGACATAGAGCTTCACAAAGCTTGAGACCTTTAATAGACTGAACATCAACTCTGAATGAGCACAAATATGCAATGTGTATAAAATGATCATAGCTACACCTGTAATGAAAAAGGTTAATATGATGGCAAACATCTTTGATACAATATCAATCCTGTAAGTAATATTATTAAGGCAATGTTAATAATGCAGGTTATATTATTGCAGTAAAAATAATTTCTGTATCTCCACAAGATCTGCATATGTCCAAGAATGCTAATCACAAACTGCTAATGAACTTCTACCATGGAGAGCCTTCTGCTGCACACTGAGGTTCAGCTGCTGTGGAGGACAAGAGGAAACTGCAGCGGGTGGTGAGGGCAGCAGAGCGGCCCTGGGCCCGACACTAACCTCCATCAGAGACATTTATATACTGGCAATGTCGTCCTCAAGGACCCCTCGCACCCTGGACACTCACTGTGCACCACCACCCATCACATTGCACCTTATATTGGACTGATCACCTGCTCCTTTGTCTGACATATAACTTGTATATAAAAAAAGCAGGAACTCCAGCAACACTTGAGGGAAGAAGAACAACTTTAATAATTGACCAACGCGTTTCGGCTTGTGGCCTTCATCACGCTCGTAGTAAAACATTGTAAAGAATTGCTTAAATACAAGACAGGAAACAGAAAAAAATTCTAATTTACCAGTCAAAACTTCATAGATAGGTCAGCTTACATATAATAGGTAGGTATTGGTTAATTGGTTAAGTCTCGCCCAAGTAAATACTGGGCTAGATCATTAATGATGAGGAGGAGGGGGGTGACATAACCCCATATGTCTGAAAATAACACATGCATGAAATGCATAAGAAGGATGCTATAAATATACACACAGATTTTAAAAAACAAAAACAAAACAAAAACGGGGGGGCAGTCTTTAATGGTAAAAGCACGTTAGAATTAGAAAACAAGATTACATCATCACATGGGAACACATTTGTTAAAAGAACCTTATTTATGTCTCTAAATTGTAAAGTCTCTAAAAATTAGACTTAAAATGTAGACTTAAGATGAGATGTCTAGAACGCTACTCCTTCTTTGGCTGAAATAACAAGATTACTTGAATAAACATTACTCATGTGAGAGTAATTTAACTGATAAAATTAGGATAAAAAAATTAATTTTTTTTTAAAAAGGTGTAGTTCATAAAACCTCATTGATCGAAAAATCCTCATTCATACCTCTGGGGTGCAGACTCTTAAAACGGAATATCCAAAATGCTTCTCTTTTTTTCCGGATAAAATTTATGTTGCCACCTCTTTGGTTTATTTTAATAGCTTCAATGCCTCGGAAAAATAATGGTGAATTTGGATGTTTATCATTGAAGTGTCTTGCAACAGGGCTGGTTAAATCATTCCTCTTGATCGAACTTCTGTGTTCATTAATTTGATCTTTAAGAGGGCGGGATGTTTCTCCTATATATATT
>NW_005188366.1:45955-46812 GCF_000239375.1 Pundamilia nyererei
GAGGCCTCCTGTGGACTCACAGTCAGCTCCATGTGTGTCATGGTCCCCGCACCTCGCCAGCTGACGACAGTCAGACACTTAGTTTTGTTCATTCTCCCTCTCTCGCCTCTGCTCTCTCTTTCTCTCTCGCTCTCTCCTGCTCTCTCTTTCTCCTGCCGGGCGGAGCTCAGTGTTTCTCCCGCCCCTGGCCCACGCACCTGGGGATGATCAGCACCCCTGCCAACTCGTCGCAGGATCGATGAGCCGTCAGCATTCCCCCTGGATCCGTTCCCTGTGCACTGTGACTGAGCGTGAGCCAGAGTGGTGGTGGAGAGAAGAGGAGCTGTTTGTGAAATCCATGTGAAAACCTTCTCTTCCTGGACTCCGGCCCCTTTCACTCCCGGACCCTGGAATCCCAGGCCCTTTTCCCAAACACCGTTGTACATATGTTTCACTGTGGAGAGCACTGTAAATAAATTCACTCTTGTTTGAAGGAGTTTGTGGTCTGTGCTGAGTCTGCCTCACTACCCATGACAATGTGTGTCTGTTTGTGTTATTATCCTGTCAGGAGAGCTTAGAAGTTATTGTTACATATGTGAGGAGAATATAACCGACACCTTAGTGAAGGGGGGGGTTTGTCTAAAATATCTGTCAATGTCCCGTTACTGAGACAATGTGACAATGTACATCAAAGGCAACACAATTTGTCTAACATACACCTTTACAGACTAGTGTCTAAAACAAGTCTGTGTATAAGGGGGCCCCACAGTGTCAGGATCAAAGATAAAGTCATTGTATAAATTCACACTGAAATATCACTTTATAAAACTCGCCCCATTATGAGGAGACGGGTGTGAGTGGTATGTGCACGGACGGAG
>NW_005188367.1:0-3931 GCF_000239375.1 Pundamilia nyererei
AGCTAAGATACTGCACAGAACCCTCAAGCTCCCAGGCCTCTGGTAGAGGACCCGAGCTTGAAGGATAAACCGCCCGCAGGGGCGTGCTGGGTGTTATATATATATATATATATATAGATAGATAGATGGATAGATGGATAGATTGATAGATTTAAGTAATACTTTTATAAAACATGTAGCACCATCTTATACAGTTAGTGTTTGATTTCCACTTTAAGTCTGTGATTAATGTAGCTGTTCATCAAGTATGTCATGAAGTTTTACTTTGACCTCTGACCTCTGTGCACAGTATTAGGTTTTGATGTGTAATTACAGCAGGTGTTGTTTTTTTTCTTTTTTCTTCCTGACCTTTGATCTGCAGCTCTACGTCTTCCAGTGTCCGTTCTCCTCTTCCACCACTGATGGAGCAGGTGTAGTTGCCGCTGTCAGTCATTCCTGGTTTTCTCAGAGTGAGGCTGAAGTCTGAAGTGTCCAAAGCATCAGGCCTCATTGATGTGCGCCCTCTGTAATGCTGATTTTGTCCTTTAAAGTCATCTCCTTCTTTTTGTTGTACATGGACAGATCTGGGCACAAGATCATTGCGAGTCCACATCACTATGGGGTCATCAGGTATAAAACCTGAGAACTGACAGGGGAGGAGGACAGACATTTCCCCTGCATTCATCTCCACCACCAGAGCCAGGGCATGCTGGGAGGCTGAGGACACACAAACGGAAACACAAATTAACTGCATGCAGTGGGTTAGTCTCAGAGTCCACATTTATCTGCAGGGAGCAGAGAGACCAGTTTTACAGTCAACCACAAAAAAAGTGCATTTCTCAAATTCTTCATGTTTGTTAAATGTTATGGATCACCAGAAGATTTTCTGGCCCCTCTGAAGAATTTACTGTGAAACAGTCTCCTTTTTTGGTAAGCCATATTTAAATCTAATGTGCACATTGTACTGACTGTACTCTGATGATGTATAGTCACATGTTCTCTACTCTACATGTCCATTTCAGAGTCCATAAAGCCAGGATTAGGTCTCAGGCAGTTAGTAGGAGGTTTCCCCCATTATATAATGACATGGTATAAGGTTTATCCTTCCTCCAATAAGTTCAATTTCATTCAGTTTAATTTTTATAGCTCCCAATCGCAACACTCACTCAGGCCTAAAAGCTGAAGGCTCTACTTTTAAATATATTTATGGTAGAAGAAAGATTTGAAATTTAATTCTAGAGTTAACAAGGAGACAATAAGGAGAAGCCAGTGTGGCAGAAAATATGGGGAAAGAAAAAACAGACCAAACACAAATATCCTTACTTTTGTGACGTGTTTAATTATTTCCCCACATTGAATTTCAGATGTTTTAGATTATCAAACATGTTTAGTATTATCCAAAGACAAACAGAGTATATATAAAATGTAATTAAAAAAAGATTATTGTCATAAAAAAACATATATATATATTTATATATATTATATATAAAAAGATTATGTCATTATTGTGTGAAAAAATCTATCTTGAAGCGCTTGATTAATTACAATTGAGAAACAATCAACATCTTTAGAGCATTTGTCTAAAAGAGCAACTGATAAACGAAATCATTGATATTTATGAGTCTGTAAAAGGTTGTAAAGCTATTTTGATGGTTTTGGGACTCCACTGAACCACGATGAGAAAACATGGAGAAAACTGGGAACAGTGGTGAGCCTTCACAGGAGTGCCTGACTACCATAAATACTCGAACAGATGACTCATCTAGGATGTCGCAAAATAACAATCAGAGCAACATCTGAGGAATTTAAGGCCTCAATTGGCTCAGATCAGATCAGACTGGAGTTCCAATAAGAAACCCACTGTTGGCTAAAAAAATCTCATCTCACATACGCAACAACATATCCTGATGATTCCCAAGACTTTTCGTAAAATATTCTGTAGACTAGCGAGACAAAAGTTAAACTTTTTGGAAGGTTTGTGTCTAGATTCAAAAAGCTAACAAAGCGTTTGAAAATAATTTCATACCAAGAGTCACACATGTTGGAGGGAGTGTGATGGTCTGATTTGCTGAACTGAAAAAACATGAACCAATTTTGCAAAAGTTTCAGCAAATATTTTGCTTGCTGCCTTGGAAGGACAGCAAGATGTACAGTTTCTCTACGGCTAGAGACGGGGTTGGTATAACGTAGTAGTACACAGCTTGCTCCAACTAATCTTCTTTATTATCCCCAAAACCCCCATCCCAATAGCACTGTGTCAGCTCTCAAACCAATTAAAAGAACAAAAGTCAGCAAAAAACACACTCAACATAAAAAGATCACAAAGAAAGAACAATGCTTTATCTGCAACAGCGCCACTGAGTAAAACAGCAAAATCTAGATTATTAAACATTAGGTCTTGCTCTTCTAAGTATCTGTTAATACTTTACTAACTGATCTACAAACTGATTTACTTTTCACTACAGAAAGAAAGAAAGAAGAAGAAAAACGAAACAAGGATGCAGCAGGATAATTATATTAGCTTTATTGTTTTGTTTTGTTTTTGAATCCTGTCTGGTAGCTTTTGCAATCACAATTATGATAAGAATGATCGGTTTCACCAAACACATTTTGCTAATTCAAGAAGAGCCCTATAAATTCTCTATAGGTTCCTCTTGTTGATGTATTTCTTTTATCTGTTTTTTAAATAACTTTTGTTAGTGTTATTTAATTTGTTACATTATATTTAATATTGTAAAATATGACAATGTCTAAGCTTACAGGAAGAGAAAAAAAACACACACACAAAAGAAATACACACAGAGGATATTAGGAGAAGTAGAAACACAGCTGACACAAATTAGAATTATTATTATTCTTAGAATAGAATCAAAAATATAAAAAGAACTGGGTCCCAGCCCCTGACACATTCCCTCTGCCCCCATACCTTTAGCCCCCACTAACGCCTATTCCATTTATTTAGCTACAAGTGTAAGAGTTAATACACATTTCTTTCAAGAAGTGTTGCAAAAGTGGAAAATGTGGGATTTTCTGATTCGGTAGGGCACAGATTTAACATTGTAAGCTGTAAACAAATAAATAAATGTAAGTAAAATTTGAATTACAATTCTGTAGCTCTGAGTATATTTGTGTAAATACACATTGTTGAATATTTCTGAATATTTGTTCTGTAACTTTAAACCAAGTGTTTGAAAAAAAAAGTTAGAATTTCAAAATAAAAAGGTTATTTTTCTGCATATTTACTAATGTTATTGGCTCCTTGGGACAGTTTCTGGACTTTACTTACTTTGTTATTTAGTTCTTGATTTCTGGTTTGTTCATGTTTCCCCCCTACATATCTGGTCAGTCCTACTTTCATTTTGTAATTTGTTTAGTCTACCCTGTCATGTACCGTGTCTGTCTCCATGGCTGACTGCATTCCCTGTTAGTTTTACAAATGTAGTATTCGAGTTAGTACATTTGTAGCCCTTTCCCTCTGTTAGGTTCATAAGTATTACATACAGTGAGTGAGCATTAAAAGAGGATTTAAAGTTATTGTCTTACTGTAGATGAGGAGCAAAAGCACAAGAATCATCCTTTGCTTCAGGCAACCAAAGGTCCCCTGACTTGACAAACTGACACCTGAGAGAACAGACAGATCCAAAACAATATACCACGAATTCTCAAATGACGCTAAAAGGAAAGTTTGCTTTTGGTTTCTGTTCCAGAAAACAGGTTTAACCTGTTAAGAGGTTTCCCTTACCCTAACTTCTCAGTTCACGTCAGACTTGCAGTCAATGCCTGTGTGCATGCCAATAAGTAAGGAAAAAGCTCAGTATATGTTTGAATACAATAACACTGAATTATGAATATACAAAAATTCCCCTCTCACCCCTGTGTGCAGTCTTTTATTCTTCAAGTTCGGCTGTGGTAGTATCTTTGCTGTTCATACCCTGATAATAATATATTTGGC
>NW_005188367.1:5449-9067 GCF_000239375.1 Pundamilia nyererei
TGTGTTCTAAGGTGCATTTAAAACCCAGGAGGGCATGGAGCTACCTGCCAGAGAGCAGCAGGTAAGCGCATGGTCCCTCCTGCTAGCCCTCAATGTCTACGTGTGAGAAGAGTCATCTTAAGTTATGGACCGGATGCACACAGCAGATCTGTGCCTTTTATCAAATTGGCACAGTATAGGTACAAATTAGATTTTCTGATGTGGGCCAGCTGCAGGTCAGATCTGTACCAGGTGATATGTCTGTATTTCCTGATCCGGCCCGAATTCTGGCCAAACGTGCACCTCAACTTTCTGACACAAAGCCAGATATGTACTTTATTCATTTTATTATAGCCCCAAAAATGTTCAATATTATTAACCAAATAGAAGTTGCTTAGTACCTGACAAGAATGTTAAATGTTCTTCAAATCATATTCTTTTTAGAAACAATTAAAGAACAAAACATTAAAATGGGGGACAACAGTAAAAAGAGTTTGATATTGTAAAGATATCTATTTTAAGATAAACGAAACATAATTTAGCATTTTGTTTAATTAAATAATTTAATCTAAAAATACATCAATTTTAACAATGTTTATTTAAGAAAACTTACATGCAAAATGAAATGTTGTTTTTATTTTACCTGAACAAAAACAATAAAGAACAAGACAAAACACTCTACAAACACTGTACATTTATTTTACAAATTTCACAAAAGAACACAAACATAATGTAATAGTTTGAAACTAAGGAGAAGATATTGGATCTCTGCATGTGTGTAAAATAAAAAGGTCGTTTTTTGTACATATTGTAAAAGACCACGGTAACATCAGTTGTAAAAAGCTTGAAAAAACTGCATTATATGATACAAAGCACTTGAAAACTGTTGCTCAGATATTGCCCTGCTATGCATTTAACGCTGTAGCATATACAGTTTCGTGAGGCAGAACTGGGAGGGAGTGCGGGAAAAGGTGGAGGCTAAGCTGTCTAAATGGAACCGGTTGCTCCCCTACCTGTCCTACAGGGGTAGAGTTCTGGTGGCTAACAATCTGGTTGCCTTATCTTTATGGCACAGGTTACTTGTTTTAGTGCCACCACCCGGTCTTCTGGAAGAGGTGCAGCGGTTCTGGTGAAGTTTGTCTGGTCGGGATAGCATTGGCTTCGTGCGGCGGGCCTGTATCTTCCTGTGGCGGAGGGGGGACAAGGCCTAATAGATGTTTTGTCCAGAACAGCAACCTTTAGACTACAGACGGCACAGAGGCTGCTGTATGGCTGTGGTCACAGCTGGATGGCTTCTGCTCAGTTGCTGCTTAGGAGAGTGGGCCGGCTTGGATTGGATAAACACCTCTTTCTTCTGAAGTTGGATCAAGTGGATCTGTCTGGACTTGGGCCATTTTACAGCTCGGTGGTGAACGCCTGGCGGGCGCTGAAGGTCGCACCTGCTCCTGACCCCAGACCTGGGATGTGGCTTTTCAAGGAGCCGCTGTTTTTTAATGACTTTTTTCCAAGCACTGTGTTTTCTTCTGCTACAATAAGGACCAAGTTTGTGGAGGCTGGCGTTGTCAAACTGGGTCATCTTACAAGGATGTCTCTGGGTGCACTTGGTGGTGTCACAGGCATTAAGTCTTACAGAGTGCTGGAGAGAATTATGGAGGAAGTTTGGCAATCTCTGTCGTCATCACTGAGATACTTTGCTGGAGATCGTGTCCTGGCTGATCAATGGGCTGATGACAGCGAATATGTTTTCCCTTCATTGATGGTCAGTCCTGCCTTTGAGGAGCAGCCTGAGGGGAGTGGCATGCTGCTCTCCCTGGGGACACCAGTGCTGGATAGTTTCAGATCTTGTGGCAAGAAGCAGCTTTATTTATGCTGTGTTAAGGTGCTGAATTTCCGCTCTCTGGTTGGAATCAGGGAGTCAAAATGGACTGAGTTTTTTGCTTCGGTCTCTACCCCTAAAGGCAGGTGGAGGGTCCTGTATAAGCCTCCTGTTGAAAAACGGATGGCTGACCTCCAGTGGAGGATTATACATGGAACAATAGCCACGAACAGACACAGGGCCCACCTGGACCTGAGCACTGGGGAGGGTTGTCCTTTTTGTTCAGACAGGGAGACGCTGGAGCACTTAGTGGTCTGTTGTCCGCGGCTAGTGTGTTTATTTTCTTTGTTGCAGGAGTGGGTGGAATCTTTAGGGGAGGCTTTCTCTGTACCTTTGTTTGTTTTTGGCCCTAAGTATTCAGTGCAGCAGAGACAGACCTTGGTTCTGATTAATTTTTTGTTTGGCACAGCTAAGCTGGCAATATGGAAGACTAAGAAGAACCAGATGCTAGGTCAGGGTTGGACTGATGTTGTGCAAAGTCTGAAGGGCCTGTTGGCATCCCGTCTGAGAGTAGAGCATGCTTTTTACTCTCTGACTACTAGTCTGGACTCCTTTGAAACGATGTGGGGCATTGGAAGGGTTTTGTGTTCAGTAGGAGCAGATGGGACACTTGTGCTTAACTTTTGAGTGTGTGTGCTGGGTACCTTAGTCAGTGTTTGGTGTACAATGAATGTTGTGATTGTGTGTTTGTTTTTTTGTTTTGTTTGTTTTTGTTTTAACTCGGTGTAAATAAAGTTGTGTGAAAGTCTCTCTGCTCCTCTCTCTCCCCTTCTGTTCCTCTCTCTCCCTCTTTGTGCTGACAGTCATCAAATATACAGTTGAAACCAGATATTTACAAACTCTTCAGACAAAAACACTTTTTTAATTGTAACATCAAATCAGACTAAATGTTAATTTTTTTTAGATTGATAAATATAAAAACATATTTGTCAACTTTCAGAGTAAAGAGAGAAACTGTCTGTATTTCTTAATTGTAAATGGCACCAAATTGTATTCAAAACTGAGCCACACTTATGGAGCTCCACAGTTCTGTTCCTGGTGTTTTGTTGACATCTCTTGATGTTCCCATGTCACAGAAACAGGCTCTGTGTTTTGCCTTATATGCATCCACAGCTGTGCCACCAATTTACTCACATGGACTCTACGAACCTATCAGAAGCTTCTTCAGCTCAGAATCGAATCGTCTGGAGTTTCTTATTAATTAACAATAAACTTAGTGTACATGTGCTCCTAAATTTGATGAAAGTGATAATAAATAAAAGCTCTGTCTCTCTTTATTCTGACATTTAACTAATTCAAAAGATATTTCAATATTTATTTAACCAAAACAAACAAGTTTACTCTAAATTGATGTTGTACAGTAAAAAAATGTTCTTGTGTTTTCCATAAAGTGTAAATATCTGGTTTCAACTGTGAATATCCTGCTGTGTGTTGAAGTTCCTCTTGTTTTGCATAGAAATATACTGAACAACATACAAAGTATAATATATAAAATACTACCAGAGTTTTTTCTTTGAAAGAAGCTCCTTATGTCCATTCTTGTATATCATTACTGAAACCGATTTATTTAGCCGTGGAGGGAAACAACTGAAAATATGAAATAAACACACATGTAAGCTAAGACTCTAAAGAAACAGCATTGTTGTTGTTCGGCTTTTCATTTCACCATTTGTTGATTCACTTCAAGTAACGTAATATTGGGTCAAGTGATCAGTTTGACATCAATCTTTCGTGATTCACCGTCATATTTACATTATTTGTAC
>NW_005188367.1:9654-10974 GCF_000239375.1 Pundamilia nyererei
ATAGGTTAATTGGATAATCCAAATTACCACTAGGTGTGAATGTGAGTGCGAATGGTTGTCTGTCCCTGTGTGTTGGCCCTGCGACAGACTGGCGACCTGTCTAGGGTTTACCCCGTCTCTCGCCCTATGACAGCTGGGATAGGCTCCAGCGCCCCCCGCGACCCTGAAAAGAATAAGCGGAAGCGAATGGGATGGGTGATTTAAAGTCTCACACACAACCTGTCGACAGGGGAGGTGCCAGCTGCTTCCAAATAGAGCACAATTCATTCATAATGTTGTAAATCCAAGCCCATTATGTATTCATGATTTGTTCCTGGGTTGTGTGAAATCCCAACATTACTGGCCTTGTGATCAGTTTAGGTCTGTTGCTATATGTGGCCTTCAACCTGCTGCTCCTGCATGCAGCAGCACAGAGGATAGCACTTTCCAGGCCATCGGCTGGGTGTCCTGCCATCATGGAAGGCCTCCTGAACCGCATGGCCACTGCAGTTTTCCACACAGTCAGCATCTCTCCTCACCTGCGCCGTTGCCACTTTCCTCGTGGCTAGCCTCCTGACAGTTCTGTCTTGGGCTGTCGAGCTCCAGGTCAGCCCCCTGAGTTACTGTTGTGCTGTCAACCATCGAGTCGGTCCTGAATTGCTTGCTTTCCCCTAAACTATGCGTGAACTGCTTCTGGGCTTCAGGGCCTTTGTAGACACTCTGTTTGGACTCTTGTTCCCTGATTTTGGCTCCTTGGTTTTTGTTTGTTTCTGCGTATTGGGCCCTCCAATCCCTCCTGCCACACACAGTGCATGACACATACCGGTAACCTGAGTAAAAAACACAAATATTCAGAACTACTTATCACCCAAATGATTAAAAAAAACAATTTTAACTGAAAAAAAAAACATTTTCCCTGATGAGATACTTTGTTCTGCAGTCCTCTGAGAAGGGGTTACAGTAAGTGTGGGAAAGCGTTTAAGAGGTACTTTACAACAGGAAAGTGTGTTTTCTCATTAGCAGAAACGCCCCCCAAAAAACAAAAAACAGATGTCCAACATTTGTACAACGGTCAACCATCCACCCAGGTCCTTGATGGTGTGCCAGCTTATACTATAACTCAGATTATGGATGCCAGGTGCTGGGGTAGGGGTTACCAATATTTGGTGGACTTAGAAGGGTAAAGTCCAGAAAAACGTTCTTGGAGGGGGAATTTCGCCATGGATACCCTGAAAATTTGGTAGTTCGCGGAAGGTGTTTACACTGTGAACAGTAAAAAGAGTGAAACGGAGTGAAATTCACTGTTTTTGTCATGGTCCTGGGTCATGCGACCCAGTGGTT
>NW_005188367.1:38805-46621 GCF_000239375.1 Pundamilia nyererei
CTGTGCTTCTTCATCCAACATGTCTGCAGCACTTTACAGGACGCTGCAGACTAGTTACCAAAGAACGAGTCAGGAACACATCAGGAACAAACTGAGACACAATCTGACTGAGACTAGAAGACAAGGAGGGACAGGGAGGTCATGTGACCATCACAGCTGCTGCTGAGTCATCATGTTGTACTTTGTTGTCCTCTCAGATTACAAAGTGGAGGTGGATTCAGGGGTGGAGTCTGTTTAGCTGCCCTGTAAAGCCTGAGTTTGCCTGCCTAACAATGCTAAAGTGGAGTGGAAGGACAAATATAACAGGAAGATCCACGTGTATCAGAACGGCTCTGACCAGCCTGAAGAAGAGCACAAGGACTTTAAGGGCCGAACAGAGATGAGTGAAAACCTGCTGAAGCTTGGAGACTTCAGTGTGACCATGAAATACCACACAGTAACACACACCTACACCTGCACAGTCCACAGAGGGACAGATCCTTTCTTTCACTTCCGATCTACTACAGAA
Source organism: Pundamilia nyererei (assembly GCF_000239375.1). NCBI lineage: Eukaryota > Metazoa > Chordata > Actinopteri > Cichliformes > Cichlidae > Pundamilia > Pundamilia nyererei. The sequence goes on from NW_005188367.1 coordinate 39,314, forward strand.
TATTTTTAAGGTCATGTGCAATAAACTCCCAGGCCATGTTTTTCTGTTTTGTCCTCAGTTACTTTGACACAAACGCATCTGCTGTTATGCTTACACCTTTGAGTCTTGCAAGTGTCAGCTTTCTATAGATATTAAAAAATGGTACATGTACTGATACGTGATCAGAATTACAATATTTCTGACTGCCTACGGCAAAATTTCTGATTCAAAACGAATCGAATCGTCGATTGAATCAATTCTGAAAATCAATGACGATACCCAGCCCTAATCATGTTGTCCTTTGTTATTCTCTCAGTTTACCAGGTGGAGGTGATATCAGGGGTAGAGTTTGTCCAGCTGCCCTGCAAAACCACAATTCGCCTGCCTGAAGATTCTAAAGTGGAGTGGACGGACAACGATGCCGTGAAGGTCCACGTGTATGAGAACGGCTCTGACCAGCCTGAAGAACAGGACGATAAATACAAGAACCGAACAAAGATGAAAAGAAACTTACTGGAACCTGGAGACCTCAGTCTGACCCTGAAATACCCCACAGACAGGGACACAGACAGCTATACCTGCACCGTCTACAGCAGGGAGGAAGAGATTCTACTTGAGAAACAAGTGGTGCTTACTGTCAGAGGTCAGTGCTCTATTAAAATTACCCGATACCCCTCATAAACCTACATGTACATATCACAAATCTGAGTGATGAAACAAGAAATGGGGAAGTGGAGGCCCTGTTACCATCAGTCCTGCTGTTCCACTTATACATGCTTCATTTTCTTCTCAGTCCCCCCGGAGGTGGTGGATTCAGGGGTGGAGTCTGTCCAGTTGCCCTGTAAAACCACACTTAATTTACCTAAACGTGCTAAAGTGGAGTGGCGAGATGCTTACAGGAAGGTCCATGTGTATCAGGATGGCTCTAATAAACCAGATAAACAGGATCCGTTTTACAGAGGCCGAACAGAGATGAATGAAGACCTGCTGAAAACTGGAGACTTCAGTCTGACCCTGAAATACCCCACAGTCACAAACACTTACACCTGCACTGTCTACAGCAGGGAGGAAAACATCCTGATGAAGAAACAGGTCCTGCTCACTGTCAGAGGTCAGTGCTGTAGTTACAGGTCAGAGGTCAGAGGTTAATGTAAAAGTTCAGAGAAGATGAACTGTTAGGGTCCACATCATCCATGAGACTTTCATGAGTTTTTCACAATGTTTGTTTAGCATTTAGCATACAGCTGAAGCTAAGTCAGTTCAAATATATCTATTTTGTTAGCACTCACATCTCAGTCACAATAACTACATGATTGCTTTTAACCAGAACTGTGAAAGTTTCCTGATATTCCTCATAAACACACATGGAAATCACAAATCTGAGTGATGAAACAAAAAAAGGGGAAGTGGAGGCTCTGTTATCATCAGTCCTGCTGTTCATGTCTGTACATCTTATACATGTTTTATTGTCCCCTCAGTCCCCCAGGTGGTGGTGGATTCAGGGGAGGAGTCTGTCCAGCTGCCCTGTAAAACCACACTTGAGTTACCTGAAGGTGCTAAAGTGGAGTGGATGGACACATACAGGAAGGTTCATGTGTATGAGAATGGCTCTAATAAACCAGATAAACAGGATCAGGATTACAGAGGCCGAACAGAGATGAATGAAGACCTGCTGAAAACTGGAGACTTTAGTCTGACCCTGAAATACCCCACAGACAGAGACACAAAAATCTACACCTGCGCCGTCTACAGCAGGGAGGGAAACATCATGTTCAAGAAAGCAGTTAATCTCAAAGTCAAAGGTCAGGGATTCACCCAGTATTCGCTCTCTGTATACACGTTATATTTGTGTTTCCCTACTTTGCAAACATTCAAACTTTCTGTATTCCTTTGACTTACTGCATTAAGTTAACTGTTCTGCATTTGGATCTACAAGATCTTGTTGATCTGTATTATGCTGTACATTAGACAAATAAGTCGTATTAGGTCATACATACAGAAACAATTGTCACTTCTCCGAGTAAAGACTCAATACTTAAATTAATGTCCCTTCTCCTTGCTGTCAGTATTACTGAGGATAAGTAATACTGTAGCTCAGGTAGAGCTGGTCACCTTCTGATCGGAAGGTTGGTGGTTCGATCCGTGGCTCCTCCAGTCTGCATGTCAAGTGTCCTTGGGCAAGATACTAACCCCAACTTGCTCTCCGATGCATCCATCCGAGTATGAATGTGGGTGATTGTAGTTAGAAAGCACTATGTATAGAGAAAGGGCTTGTGAGACTGGGTGTGATTGGGTGAATGTGGCATGTTATATACAGCGCTTTGAGTACCTTCGGGAAAGTAGAAAAGCGCTATATAAGAATCAGTCCATTTTACCATTATTGAAAAGAAGACAATCACAGAGTTAAATGTGAGTGACCACCTGAGAGAGGTCACATGGTGACGGCAGAAAACGATGCTCACAGTTCTGTTAGAGACAAAGATTTAAACAGTAAAATGAGGCTAAATTTCACTTTAATCATCCAATTAGGGGGGTCATGTGACTTTAGCGCTTCCTGTGTGCCGATTCAAAGACTGAATAAATGTGAAATATAGATCTTGATTTTGGGGGGTTTTTCTCTGCTTTCTTTCTATTATTGTTGGGTCTTTACCTTGCAGTATTATGCACCTTGAGGCAAATATTGATGTGATTTTGTGAATTAAGTTAAATAGAATTGATGTAACACTGTACTGATCCAGTTTCTGTGGCCACCTTAACCTGAAATGATCAAATTGATTTAATCATTGATCACTTAATTGAAAGATTTCAGTCCCATGTTACCTTCTGCTCTGCTCTTTCTTTCAGCTTCCTCTACAACCCTGAAAACCTGCTGCTGTCTGTACAGCTCATGTTGTGTTTGTTGTCATCTCAGTCTGTCAGGTGGAGGTGCAGGAGGGAGCGGAGTTGATCAAACTGCCCTTTAAAACTACAGCAAACCTGCCTAGAGATGTTGTAGTAGAGTGGCAATGTGGTGAAATGATGGTCCACGTGTATGAGAATGGCTCTGACCAGCCTGAAGAACAGGATGAGTATTACAGAGGACGAACTAAGATGAATGAAGACATGCTGAAAACTGGAGACCTCACTCTGACCCTGAAACAACCCATAGACTGGGACAGTGGAGAATACAGCTGTGAAGTCAGCAACAGGGATAACCGCATGAACAGAATTTGGAGACACAAAACTGTGCTGCTGATAGTCAAAGGTTTGTGTGTGTGCGCGAGTATGTGGGGACAGGTATTAACATCTTTCTGGGGACCAAAAATTGGAAGTTTACTACACTTCTACACTGCCTCCTCCACCACTGCTCTCTCCTCCCTCCTGTCCTCCTCAGCTGAACTGAAGTCAGGGCTGTAACACAAGGAAACGTGCAGAAATGACTGAGTCAGCATGTTGTTGAAGTGAGTTGAGTGATTGTGATGAAGAAGGCAGTGCGTTTAATTACAGTGGTGTAAATCCAAACAACAATAAATCCCGTTCCGTGTCGTCTCCCCACTCTTGTGCTCCGGCTCCGTTCCCTGTGTACCGTCCGTGTGCTGTTCCCTGGTTTCCACAAACCCCCTGGGGAAACACGCATACAAAGGCAGCCGTGAGTATTAAACATAACGGCAAACTGGCACTAACCTTACACATTTAACTGAGACTGATGGGAAGTCACTCAACAATCCAGCGTCGAGGAGCTCTCAGCCATAGTGTTTTTTAGCTCCTCTGACAAGGCTTGATCGGCGCCAGGTTTATGTGGAGATTCCTGGGTGTGACCGGTCAGCTGACAGGGCCACACCCACCAGGCCTGAAAGTGCCTGTCACAACTGCACCTTCACACACACCTGCCAGTACACAAGCAAGGAACACAGGACAGCAGCAGTGCAGAAGACATAACCCTCAAATAATAATAATAATAATAATAATAATAATAATAATAATCCACACTGCTCATGGACCCCGAGTCCCTGGAACCGGGTCCATGACAGTTTCCACGCTGGTGGAAACCCAAAGAAAACGCGCATTAAGAGGCTCTAATGCCTGGGTCTCAAGCTCATAAAGTATAAAATATGAAGCCAATAGGCAGAGTGTTGCAGGCATAGCCCTGAAGAATGTAGCATCATGGGCAGTGTAGTCCGTGTTGCAGGGAGAATGGACTGCCATACACGTTATGTGTCTGTGAGCGCGAGGAGGGAGAAAAAGGGGAGTGGAAAGGTACAAGTTGTCACCGAGAAGAAACGAGAGATGGAAGCATGTAAATATAATAATAACCACTGCAGCCAAAAAGAGAGCCTGACGAGCCCAGTTGTAAGTAAGCTATTAAGACTCGACTGTACACCGTGTTCGTGTTTTCCTCTTAAAGAGTTTCATTGTAGCAGCCTTTCAACGCCTCTCTCTGTCTCTCGCTAGCAAAGTTGACCCAGACAACAAAGCAAAGCTAATTTTCGGCTACATGAACGACACGGAACCCGACATGTTAATTTTAAAAGTAACCTTCCCAACACTGCTTACTGTTTCACTTTATTCCACTTATTCAGTCTGATGTTCTCTAATTTATTTCTCTTGTATAATCTTTTGTTCTGGTTTTCTGCCTCTTTTTGCTTTAACCAACCTTTCTCTTTATTTCTGCTGAGAAGACTGTGTGGAGCCTGAGTGGAGGACCCAAATGTAGACATAGAAGAACAGGATTTGAACAAGAAAAAGCAAGCCAAGTCTTGGACTGAAACAGGAGAAAAAAAAATACAAGGCGACATGTCTAAACATAAACTAGGCAAAACTAAATAACTGACAAATCAGTGATGAGACTGTGAAACAAATAAGATTGCTATGATAACTATGAGGCTATGATGAGAGGTACCAAAACTCGGTGAGAGGAACAGACATCCTGACAAAGACTAAGTGACAACACACAGACTACATACACACATGAGGTTATTAGGGGAAGTGGAAACACACGGGGACACAAATGGACGTCATAACAACACAGGGAGAGTGAAACTAAAACAATGATCATAGAACACAAGACCTCTACAAAACAAAGGATGAAATGCAAAGAGATGTGGACATGACACAGGCTTGACAACATGAAACCACAAAGACAAGAAATACATGACACAGAAAACCAGAACAGACTTAAATCGGGGGACATGAAAGGACCTAATCTATCTCATAAATGATCCCAAAATACAAAATAATTCAACTAAACCCTTAATTTAAAGAATAGCACAAGAATAAAACAATATAAACATAACAAAAATAAATAACTAACACAAACCGCTGGGTCAAAGACCCAGCCCCTGACAGTTTTTTAAGTACATTAACTGATGCATCAACCTTTGAAAATGGAAAAAAAAAAAAAGTCAGATTCATGGCTGCATCAAAGTGACACTTATAGTTCTCCCACATCAGCTAGATTATAACTATAGCAGCAAACAGCAGCTGAAACTAACCAATGAAATAAACAATCTGGAGCACTCAGTCACAAGACAAGAGCATAAGAGCCCAGGAACATGATTCAAGTGAGTGGACAGGAGTTCATGGCAAAACAGTTCAGGTGGCTGGCCCTGACTCCATAGAAGCAAAATCCAAAAGCCCCGTTCAGATGATCAACCCGGAGGTCGATGGCATAGAAGTCCACAGTTCAAAAGTTCAGGGGGCCAACCTGGGGGTCGACAGTGCAACAGTCCAAAACAGCACACTTCAGGGGGCTGGCCACGTGGAAACTGGTAATATAGTTCATGAGGCCGAAGATGTCCAGCCAATGGCCTAGAAAGAGGACGGCGACGGTGCGCTTGACATGGGCTTGGATGAGAAGGCCACTGGGCGTAGACGTGGATTGACAGGCCCAGGTGAGGCAGGACCAGAAGGTGGCGTGGCAGCCGCAGGTGATGGAGTAGACTGTGGTAAAGCAGGTGACGGCATTGAAGCTACTGTTGGTGGAGCAGGAGGTGGCTGAATCAACTCACCAGAGCCATCACCTGATAGAGGTGGTGCTGGACGGGCTCATCTGAGACACCAACTGACGTGACATGAGGCTGGACGGGCTCACAAGAACCCCCAGCGGATGTAGCATGAGGGTGGAGGGGCTCTCCAGAACCCCCAGCAGAGATGAGAAAGTGCTGGCGTGGTTCTCCTGAACCCCCACCAAGAACAGATGCAACAGGTGCGAAGACCTCTGGTTTGAGGCGGAGCCAACTGTAGCAGCACAGTGCACGCAGCTTGGGATGCAGTGGCTGGGGGTGTGCAGTGCAAATGGTCTGTCCAGGCTTTGTTAGCAAGATGTCCTCTGCTGGCTGAATGAGCTTACCAGAACTTTCAGCTGAGGATGGAAGTGGCTGAACAAAGGGTAGATTTATTGTTCATTATTTTCGCGAGATTGGGAGGAACATGAGAAAAACAATCATTCTTGCTCACCACTACTGATTGCTCAGCTGAAACAGAGCAACAGCCGCGTAAGCGTCGCTTACTCTGGGAAGAGGGAGGCCAACCTGACCTCGAGCAGAGTGAACTGAAGCTGCTGCTCTGGTTGGACGTGCTCTGGTTGGACAAGGAAATCCTGAATTAGAGGATGTAGCGAGCCAAATAACCACTGGAGTTCTGAAATCATCCTCCGTATAGGAAGAGCAATTTCCTCCTGGTACTCCTTAATGGGGATCCCTAACCTTGTACATCATGTCCTCATGGAGCTCAGTGGAGGGATTATGAGCTGTCTGGTCAGGTTGTTCTGTTATAGCTTGGAAGAGTAAAACTAAACGCATTGACCATAGAGCACAAGACCTCTTCAAAATAAAAAAAGGAAACATAACCAGACGCAGACATGATAACATGAATTTGACAACATAAGACACACAGACATGAAACACGTGAAGGGCGAGGGAGGGATATAGAGGAGAAAATACAAGGGAAATCTAAGAAATAATAAACTATAGCAACCTAGGCATGACAGGAAAGAACTAAGATAACCAAAAGAACTTAAATATAAGTGTAGCCAAGTACAGGATAAGGTAGGGGAAGTTAAAGTAAGATGGAGAGAATGGGCCAATAGCTAGATTCGTAGGAAGGATAAAGTGAGTTGCGTGAAGAAGAATGACTGGAGCCACGGGTAAAGTTGCTTTGAATTGTATTGAACTATTTAGCAACAATTTAACAGCATTTCATGAACAGGAATGAAATCATAAAATAAAATACAGTGACAGCAATAATAATAACAATCAGAATCCTATCTGAGCTCAGATATGTCAGTCTTGCCGGCTTAATAGTCAGTGTTCAGTCAAGTCAAATCCAACAGGTCAAAAGTTTGTGATTGGT